>NW_027097311.1:24277-60000 GCF_019320115.1 Miscanthus floridulus
CTTCCCACGGGTTCGGCGCTGTCCTCCAGGAGGGCCACCCAGTGGGTCTTCAGCAGGCCGGTGGCTCCACGGCATCGGGCACTCGCGGCGTACGAGCGCGAGCTCATCGGGCTCGTTCAGGCAGTCCGCCACATGGCGTCCATACCTGTGGGGGCGCCGCTTCGCCGTCAAGACGGACCATTACAGCTTGAAGTACTTGTTGGACCAGCGCTTAGCCACCATACCCCAGCATCATTGGGTTGGCAAGCTGCTCGGGTTCGACTTCTCCGTCGACTACAAGCCGGGCGCCGCAAATGCTGTGGCCGACGCGCTCTCCAGACGCGACACTGAGGACATCGAGCTGTTGGCCATCTCTGGCCCTCGCTTCGATTTCTTTGAGCGCCTGCGCCTGGCCCAAAGGGAGGACCCGGCCTATGTTGCTCTACATGAGGAGGTCGCCTCGGGGCCCGCTCCAGCCCATGGTCGGTCGTCGACGGAATGCTGCAGTACGACGGCCGGCTCTAAATCGCGGCTGGGTCGCCGCTGCTCCAGGAGGTGATACAGGCGGTGCACGAGGACGGCCACGAGGGTGTGCAGCGTACCATCCACCGTCTTCGCAGGACTTCCACTTCCCCAACATGAAGCAGCTCGTGCAAGACAAGGTGCGCGGTGCGCTGTGTGCCAGAGGTACAAATCTGAGCAACCTGCACCCAGCAGGGCTGTTGCTGCCGCTCCCAGTTCCTCAGGGGTGTGGACCGACATTGCTCTTGACTTTGTGGAAGCTCTGCACGCGTCCGCGGCAAGTCAGTGATCCTAACGGTGGTGGATCGCTTCAGCAAATATTGTCACTTCATTCCACTGGCGCACCCCTACTCCGCCGAATCCGTCGCTCAAGCTTTCTTCGCGGAAGTAGTTCGCCTACACGGTGTTCCCCAGTCCATGGTCTCCGACCGGGACACTGTCTTCACATCTTCATTTTGGCAGGAACTCATGACACTGACGGGCACCAAGCTGCACATGTCCTCTGCCTTTCACCCGCAGACTGATGGCCAATCGGAGTCGGCCAACAGAGTCATCATTATGTACCTTCGGTGCTTGACGGGCGATCGTCCAAAGCAGTGGCTCCGGTGGCTGCCCTGGGCCGAGTTCCTCTTCAACACGGCGTACCAGACGTCGCTCCGGGACACCCCGTTCCGCGTCGTCTACGGCCGTGATCCACCATCTATCCGGTCCTATGAGCCGGGTGAGACAAGGGTTCCTGCCGTCGCCAAGAACATGGCGGAACGGGCGGAGTTTCTCGCTGACATTCGCTGCAGGTTGGAGCAGGCCCAAGCAATGCAGAAGCGACACTATGACAAGACGCATCGCCAAGTCAGCTACGCGGTCGGTGACTGGGCTTTGCTGCGCCTTCATCACCGCGCCGCGTCCTCACTGCCCCAAGCATCCACCGGCAAGTTGAAGCCCAGGTACTTCGGGCCATACCGCGTCGTCGAGCTGATCAATGAGGTCGCCGTCCGCCTCGACTTGCCAGCCGGCGCCCGCATTCACAATGTCTTCCATGTGGGCGTCCTCAAGAAGTTCCAAGGACCGCCGCCGGACGCCGTTCCACCACTACCTCCTCTTCGGCACGGCGCCATCGACCCAGAACCTGAGCGGGCGGTGCGATACCGTTTTGCAAACGGCGTGCCCCAGGTCCTGGTCCAGTGGAAGGGGGCCTCAGCTGCATCCGCGACATGGGAAGACACTGCAGCATTCCGCGCCAAGTACCCTTCGTTCCAGCTCGAGGACGAGCTGACTCTCGGCGGGGAGGGAGATGTCATGTTCGGTCGTACATACACAAGGCGCAGGAGGGCCCGAGATGTACGCCGAGCCCAGGAGCGGGCTGCAGAGCGCGCTAACGGCGCCCAGGCTGAGCAGGACGCGGTCACCACCAGTGGCTAGGATGGGAGGTTAGGATAGTTTCTGTTATGAGATCCTAGAATTAAGGAGTTGTTTCCTTTAGTTTGTTGCCATGTTTAGCTGGGCCATCGGCCATATATGCATGTACGAGAGGACAATTGCAATCAAGAAAAGAGTTTACATCTAATCTTCCTCCTCCTTCTCCTAAGCCACGAGTCAGGGGGTATAACCCGACGAGTGTGAGCGGCGAGGGGGCATAACCCCGCCGTAGTACCACGGAGCGCGACTACGAGCTCCGTAGTCGAGGTCCGGCCACCATTCCACATACGGCCCTTGACACCATTTTACACTTCATCTTGTCTTTTAGGAGTACTTTGCAACAGTTAAAAAAAGATTGCACCTTTTCTCCATGTGCAGAATTAACGTCCATAAATTAAACCACATCTACTACATATCATTGCAGGGTCGTCTATGACACCTGCAATGCCCTTATGATTCGCATATTTCAGTGACCATTTGCCGATTCCATCTCAGATATCTTTCTCATCATCAATGGAGGTGGGTATAGTACCAGACAACATGGCAGCAACAGACATGCCAAACTCCGGCATCCTGCTGACACCTGCTGGAGCCATCAGCCTCTTCTCGTCAGGTCCTTCGCTTCAGATGCCATTTCACTTGACCTCCATGGACAGAGAGGCCAGGGTCCTCAGGTACAAGGAGAAGAAGAAGAGCAGAAAGTTTGAGAAGACCATACGTTATGCGACGAGGAAGACATATGCAGAAGCACGGCCGAGGATCAAGGGGCGCTTCGCCAAAAGATCTTCTGATATGGAAATCGAAGTGGACCAGATGTTCTCAACTGCAGCTCTGTCGTCTGGTGGTAGCTATGGTACCGTTCCATGGTTCTGAAGGAACTTTGGCGGATGAGACATTATTACCATATATATATATATGTGTAATAGGAACATGTGTTGACCATAGTGATAAGGTCGAGTACCTTAGCATTTGAGTTTTGATTTGTAATTTCATATAGCAGGTCTACATATACTGTTAGTACCTGCTCAGTCACTCTTAACATTTTTAAGTGAACAGAGAGCAAAATAAATAAATAAAATGTAATTGGGAATTAGTGTGCAAATCATTCTTTGTTGCCACAGATTAGCAGCAGCATATAGCAGTAATGCTATGGAACAGGGACATGACTTCGTGATTCGAAACACTGTAGCTTGGATGGTTCAGTTATACCATGAGTGGTCAGTGATCAGCACTATCTGATGTACTATGTAACACTGAGTGTCAAAAGTACCTAAACCATTAATATATACAAAAGCACCTCAGGCTATTTCCTGAATCAAACGAGAGAATATATCAGAAAGTGCTTTCTCATGCTCAGTGCATTATATTCCTCTTTCCTTTAACTAGCAACCATTTCACGAATCTTGGTGACTTTATTTCTCTAGTACTACGGATGGAATGGAACGTTCACCATTTCACGAATCTTGATCACTTATACAGCTTATCATCTCTGGTTAAACTTAAATGTTCGTGACCACAAATCTAGTTCACTAAAAAAACCAGCTAAATCACTATGCATTTAATGTCCATGGAACTTGCTCCCTGATACTGTTACACACACTGCAATTAGAGGAAATTCACTAAAGAAGCACCACCGCCCCTTAGGTCTGGCAACCGTCACCAATAGGGTAGTCTTGGATTTTTTTTTATTTTTAATCTTTTTTAATCAGTATTTTAATACTAATCCAAAAAAATATTTGTAGAATTGACCCAGTACCACACTATCGCGCCACATGCACTGGCTCGACAAGGGGAGCCATGCTAGCGTCGATGGTTGACCGGAGCTGGCGTGGCATAGCGTGGGCCCCGGCCTGTCGCGCCAGTGACTCCAGCGTGATAGGCCCATATAAGGCCGTGGCCCGCCTCCTTTTTCCTCCATCTCTTCTCTCTCCCTTCGTTCTGGGCGAGCTCGGGCGAGCTCACGTTACTCTCTTCTCTCTCTTCTCTTCCTCCCATCCTCTATTTGCCTTTGATCAAGTTTGCATTTGTATTTCAAGTTTGAATGGTCTCGTGCATGAGGTATGACTCCTCACCTCTGTTGTTGTTTTTGTTTAGTTGATGTTTATATACTGCTCTGGTTTACACTATTATGTGCAATACTGGCTTTTGTTTGGTTGAATGAAAGTTGCTTTGGCTAATCACGTCTAATATATTATGGTTCATGTTGTACTTGTTAAACTTTTATGATTTTTGTGATTGGTTTTAGTTGCCAGTGCTTTAGGGTTTGAGTGCACTGGTTTAGACAGCAGTATGGGTTGGACTGTTGTTAGTAAACTTTCTTGGAAGTGTGTGATTTGAAGTTTTATTGGTGATTAGATGTATAGATGAGTTCGACTATATATTTATATACATCATTTACATTCAATAAGTTAGTTTTAGGGTTTGGCTTCGTGGGTTTACATGATTATAGAGATGATTGAGATGGAAACTGTTGTTGAACTGTGTAATAGTATTGGTTTATATCTTTACTTTGTTGAACTACTTTGTAACAGGTTCAATGGCGGTTCCAAATAACAACCAATTCGTGCACCATCCGAAGGATCATGGTGCTATCGATCATTTCTTACCAGCAGAGCCAACACCGTTGTGTTACTGTGGGTTACCAGCATTTGTGAAGCAGTCAAGGCACCCCGCATCAGCTGGGCGTGCTTTCAACTGTTGCCAACTTAAGTATCGTCCCCCGACACTTGATGCCTACCTAGAGGGATGCAGCTTCTATCAGTGGATCGACGACGATGAAATGTTCAATCTATCGATTATGTTGTTTCCTTATGACCCCTGGAACAGCGTTCTATATTCAGAATTTGTTCGTTAAGTTCCGCTGCCACCGAACCCTCTAGAAATGACAGAGGCGGAGAATGTTGACGCTGCTATGCGCCGTCTAGCCAATCCTCCTAAATGCAATTGTGGACTGTCTGCGCTACTAACTACTCCCAGCCAACGTGGAGCATTCACTGTCTTCTATCGCTGTGGATTGCTAGATTAAGTAAGTTCTCATGAAAGCAATCTATCTCTAAGCTTGTATGCGCTTTGCACATGCAATGTTACACTTGGAACATTTGGTTTTTGAAGATAGGGTTCTCATCTTGTGACTTTGAGGAGTACAACTATGGACCCAAATCGCACTAGCCTTCTGAGTATGAATTTGCGGAGTTTGAAGCAGGCATTAAGCCATGGCCATGCACAAAGATGCCGGACCGTAAGTGCAAGTGTGGCATCAAGGCTCGCTAAGGAGTTGTTCCATCCGAGATAGGATATGGATACTATTGTGGCAATGCTTATGGAGGGCCGTTTGAGTTATGGGTGAATTGACTGAACCAGTGAAGTTACTACATGAACATAGGCCACCGGTTTGTTTGCTCATTGCTTTGTGTTTGCTTTGGTGGGGATGACATGTAATTGGGAGGACTTCCCTAGTCGTGGAGAGTAACTAGAGAGGCTGAAGATACATTCGCCTCTCGAAAAAGACATGAAGCATTGGATGTGGGAGGAGAAGTAGATAGAGGTGAGGACGAGGTACGGGGTAGAGATGCCATCATGGAAGACCCATAACAGGATTTTAGAGGACTTTCCTCAAGTGACTAGTCGACAGCTGAATTTTTACAATAATGAGGCTGAGTTGATGAGCTTCTAGCGACAAAACAAGGAGGCCTACGACTTTAAGGAGGCCGAGGATGCTAGAGAGATGGCCTTTTTCCACAGGCATTTGAATCATCGCTTATGTGAGTAATTGATTTAGAAATTTGTTTCGACTTGTGCATCTTCTTACAATTGTTGCCAATGAGACATTGTTTCGTTCTTGTAGTCCCCGATGATGCACCGAACCACAGCCATATCCCTGCACCCATGGAGGAGGAGGATGACGATGACGATGACCATGACAATTAATGTGAACGAGGGTCCCGATCTTCCGTCAGGATCAAGATAAACAACGATTTGTTCAGAGAGCGACACACCGATCCGGTTTCAGATCACAAAGACCCGAACCCTGCAACCTTAGCACCACGTCTCCTCTGGTTATCAACCGTGTCACAATCCGATTGACCTCGCCAAGAAGGCTAATCCCTGCTGTGAATCGAAGAACACAAGCAAGAACAAGATAAAAAGCAACTCAATTAAAGTGACAATTGTAGATGAATGATTAAGCACTCGAAGTTGGGGTCTTGCAAACCGATAACGGCGACTGTTCAATGACAAATTGATCTAAAACAAAACCCAAAACCTAATGTAGGTGGTGGCTACTGATTATATAGCCTAAGGGATGTCCAAGGATCCCTCTTCACATCCTAAAGGTGTCCCAACACGTTACAAGGCCCAACGGCCCAAAAGACAACGACGCAGCGTCGTGACAGATTCTGGATGTCAACTTGTTTCGATGATTTTCCATTGATTCTGATGGAATTTTGATGTGGGACCACTTCCATTGGTTTCCTTATGAAATTATCTTTCCATCCATATGTGGATCATAAAAAATGGAGTTCGGATGCGTCCTGGGCGTCCGTTTTATTGCAGACTGGTCCTGACGACCGAGGCAGACTCGAACTCGGATTGGACTAGGCCTCTGGCTTGGCTTAGACGTCCTTGCTGGCCTCCTAAGGTGGTGGCCAAGGAGGAGGACGTCCAAGGCCATCTCTTAGGCGTTCTCCATCTTCTTGGGGCGTGCTCCAACTTGGGCCTGGGTCCCAAGGATGTCTAACAAGCCCATGACGACAGTGTAGCTCCTGCCAGAAATAGCGACAGAATATATTGGTGATTTGGAGGCCTTGCCGACGTGATATTGAGATGGAACCAGATCTATTTGAAAGCTTATCAAACAAGCTTTCCATCAAGTGCTCATTGACCTGGATCGCACTCCGGATGGATGAATTATGGCCTTCCCAATGAGGCACTGTCGGGCTGCCGACGAACCGAAAGTTCAACTTTGATGAACTTCCATTATGAAACACATTTGAACCTACAATCAAATAGTGACATGTACATGTGGAACCAAGTGAATTATAACCAAAGCCACTATGCAAATGTAGGAACGAGCGCACCTTATAATCATTGTTCGTATCCGAAGGTGCCATGAACTTCCATTATGAAACACATTTGAACCTACAATCAAATAGTGACATGTACATGTGGAACCAAGTGAATTATAACCAAATCCACTATGCAAATGTTGGAACGAGCGCACCTTATAATCATTGTTCATATCCGAAGGTGCCATGTCCTCATCAACAATGACGATGACGATGATGAGGACGATGAGTAGTGTTTCCTCTCAACTGATGCCTACAAGGTGCAGTACATATTTTACAAATGCCAATAGGTTTGGCATTACGTAGGTCTTGTATATGGTAGATGGAGGACTGATATGATAGCGCTGCTTCTTTTGTGCAAAGGCAGCAAGATCTGTACATATTTTGCAAATGACCTTGGGTTGCCATTTGGTAGTACTTGTTCATGGTAGATGGAAGACTCGTGTTAGTAGTAGTGGTTGTATATGCTAGATGGAACACTTATGTATGTGATGATGATGACCTTGAGTTGTACGAACAATGCTTCAAACTCCTTATCATGTGTAATACTTTGAACTTGTTATGGTCTGACTCCTTATGGTGTGTAATGCTATGTGAACAATGTTTTGAAACCATGAAGAAAATACAATGTTAATAAGTTATGAAATGGTGGACTTAGGAAATGGTTTCATAAAAATAGCATCACTTGGAGGAAACGGCCAACAAATTTGGTGTTTGGAAAAAAATGAAGAAAATTCAATTTTAAGGACGTATGTTTGGAAAAAATTTGGCTGAAGTGTGGTGATTTCTCGGACTGTCGCGCTAACCACATTGGCGTGACAAGGCTGTCATGCCGGAGTCGATGGAGTGCCAAGCCTGTCCGCCACCTAGTCCGGTGTGATAAGGAGTCGCCAGTCAGGCCAAACATTTCTAGTGTGGATGGTCGCCTGGCGCGACAGTGTCATGCTAGCGGACAGGGTGTGATAGTCTCGCGCCAGCCAGAGTGGCATGGCTCTATCGCGCCACCCCTGCTGGCGCGACACTGCCAGCCATGGACACCAGAAATTGCTGGTCTGCCTAGTGAGTCCTTGTCGCGTTGGCCTAGGTGGCGCAACAGGCTTCTCGCGCCATCGTCTCCGGTGCGACAGCCTTGTGGCGCCAATGGCTCTAGCACGACAGCTATTTGCACAGTGCTTCGTGATGGCTGTCGCACCAGCAAGTCTAGCGCGATAGGCCTGGAAACAAGACTTTTTCCTTTTCTTCCACACTTCTTAACACAAAAAAACTATTGAGACATCATACATAGCATATAATAGTTCATAGATGCCCAACATGTGTCACAAGTTGACAAATAATACATGACCAACATAGCATATAACATCAAGTCCACATACTTCATGCATGACGAACTTAGTTCACAAAGTCCACATAGTTCACAAGTCATCGACAAAGTTGACATAGTTCACAAAGTCCACACGACGAACATAGTCCACCAAATGAGCACATAGTCGACATAGTTGTACCATGACCAACATAGGCAACAAAAGAAGCACATAGTTCACAAAGCATGCTTGAGATTAAGGGTTAGCCGTGAAGGGCTCTCTAGGATGACGTAGGCGACCTGGATTTGTCGGTTGGAGATTAGGACCACCGACGTCGGAGCGGTCACGAGCATGTCCTTGCACGTTTCATCCTTGACCTTGTCATGGGCATTGGGACAAACTTTACACAAAACATATACAACATAGGGACTTTGTATCGCTAGAGGACCATCAGAAATCATGTAGTAGTTACTGATGACACACGCACCTGAGTTTGTGTACCCTGAGGAGCATCAACAAGTTGGGAACCCGTCAGCTTGTCTTGCTCATAAGTTGTATCATCGATGTCATCTTCACCTCCATCGTCGTCGTCTTCCTCATCCCTATGTCTTGCACAGGAGCTCTCCGGTCTATCAATCGCCGCCCTTTTACTTGTACGGGTTTGTCGTCCTTGGTGGAATCTAGGAGGTGGCACTTGTACATCTTCGGCTCTCATGCAACTCAACTTGCGAGCCATCCGTCGATAGGATGTCAACACCTTCTGTAACCATGGTCATGTGAAATGAGAAGTGCTTACATAACATTTCGGGTGAGTAGGAATATACATAGGCATAGGGGTACTACCTTGGCAAATTCTTCAAGGTATGAATTCTCGATCCCTGTTGCATGTCTAAGGTAAACTCCGGCCTCATTGGAAAGGTGAGGTAGCTGAGTTGCCTAGATTACATGCATAATCATCATGACCATGTTCCTTTCAAGTGAACCTACGTGAAGGCATAGTTCAAATGAAATGCTTACCATGTAGGTCTCAAGTGGCGCTCTCTATGGCTACACACTCGTCCTTGTCATCACATCATAGGGGTCGTCGTCGTCGCTCCCTTCTTCATCTATTGGAATGCTTGACACCGGTGGATGCACACTGGTTCTAGTGGATCTGTTGTTGACGGTAGTTAACAACCATTATAAACCATCAATAAAACATATATAAGGTCACAATTGTGATTACCAACAAAGGTCTAGGGGTTTAAACTAACAAATTCCACAAGTTTCGGTGAATCTATATTTTCTGTAGGGTTTATCCAGAAAACCGTCAAGGTGGACCTACATGTCAGAATTAATCATGCTTATCCGCTGTGAAATGGGCACCAAAAGGTTCCAAAGGACTCCAGAGGACATCACACTGAAGCGGGAGCTGAGGGGCTACCATGTGGGGCTGGCTGGCCCCACCTGCAAGCAGTCCGACCCCTAGGGCCACCTGTTAGCCTCCACGTCGCAATGTCGATTCTCCACCGCCTCCTATGTTGTATCTACGCCGTCCTTTAAGTCGGTTTGATACAAGGGCTCACGATGGACGCTTCGGCCTTTATATATCAGCCCCTGCCCCCTTCCTCAGCAAATCCCTAAAACTCTAATTCATATCTTTAGGATCAGAGCCAGCAATCAAGACAAGATTAGTCCTCCATAGGATTTAGTCTTATAAATAGAATAGTGAGATAGAGAGTGAGGTAAGAGTTTGGAGGAGGTGCCGACCGGTCGGTGCTCACTCTACAGCTTGTACCTTGGCAGATCCAAGTTCTACTTGAGCTTGCTTTTGAGGATTCTCTGGTAATCAAGTTCTGATTCAAGTAAGTAATTGTTTATATTGCTCATCAGGTTCACAACTCTTTGAGTTCTTTAATCTATAGGACGCTCTAGGTTAAAGTAGTAATTGTAGGTGTAAACGTGGTGCTTAGACCGGGTTACTGATGCACCCTATATTCTAGATCAGTGGTAGCTCGCGAGGATGACTCTTATAGCCTCGTTGAATCCTCTGTAGTCCACCTCCCATTTGTAGGCCTAGTAGGATTTAATTACTATAGGAAACATACTCTACTTGTGCTTCCCTTAGTAATATCCCTAGTTGAACAATAGAAGACATAGCTTACCAAAATTAGAACTAGAAGACCTTTGTGATCTCCTCTATACTCTTATTTTTTCTAACCTTATTGCTACCCCTAGTTAAGTTCGACTGTAGTTTGTCTTACACGTTTCCCTATGGATACAAAACTTGGAATACCTCCGGGTGAAAGCTAAAGCGGTATCCGTGCGCTTATGGATTTATTTGTGTGCGTTAATATACCTACACCTGTGAAGCCATGCTATGTGCTCACGGTACTCCCTGGTCACACACCGAGCCCCACTAGTCGGTTCTAGCCTCTCTCTAGCTTTCCACTGTTGCGCGTACTTTTCATGTTTGATAAGCCAGTTGTTGCCGCCGAACCTTTTCCTCCTGGAACACCTGCAAGGAGGACACATATTATATTTTGAGGACTTGTACAAAGCATGCAATGGTCAGTCATGATACATGCAAAGTCCAGCTTACTCATGCAACTGCCGGATTGTCGACGTGCTGTAGAGGGAAATTTTGTTTCCTACCAAACTGCTTCATCCCTCTTTGGGGCAGGTGGTGCTCGACTACATAGTACAAGATCATCAGTACATTGGAGGGGCCCGAAGACGGGGCGACGACGCCGCCCGAGTCGCCCTCGGGGGAGAGCGACGCGGGGGCGAAGGGGTACGTGAAGAAACTTAAGGACCTGAACATTGAAGATTGGTTCTCCCAGCTGATAGGCAAGGGAAACAAGATGGCGCACTCACTGGCGATCATGACCACTTGGAGCATATGGAAGCAGAGAAACGCGATAACTTTCAGGGAAAATAGGAAAGGGGCGCCAGAGGTTTTCGAGAAGATTAAGGATACATGTAATACCTAGTAAATGGTGGCGTGGAGGGCGGGGGAGTCCTACAACCCCTTCCTATTGTAAGACCAAATAGTGAGCAAGATGCTTTTAGCTCTTCGATACCTTTGCAGCTTAGGCCGTTGAAGGTAGCGCTCCTCACGCTTGTAAACTAGTTGTGTTGCTACCTCCTTATTATTTATGAAAAGCCCGGTAACTGGAATTTTTTTTTAAAAAAAAGCATATGGAATGAGCCAGATGCATGCAACGAGAGCATCCTCAATCCCGCGGATGAGGTAGTGAACTGACGAGGCAGAAAATATTATTCCTAGATGAAGCTGCCTGAAAGTGTATAGGCAGGCCGGTATGGCGGCGGCAAGGAAACTATCTGGTGACTTGGCAGGGCGCTTTGCGGCTTTTCCTGTGTATCTGCACCCACCTCATGCTCATGCTTTGGAATCGCCCTTTCCTTTCCCTTTTGCCAAAGACCTCTACTCCTGCTATGCATGCACTGCCCTGCATAAAGAGAAGGGCAGCATCTTCTCCTCCCCGTCCCTTTGCCTTAGCACCCGTCGCAGGGCCTAGCTCCCCGCCGGCTACTGTGACAACCAAAACAGTACGGGATGCAAGAACAGCAACAGCAGCAGCTGCTGCTGCAAAAGGAATTTGAAGACAAGGAGGGAAGCGAGTACCTGGTGCCTTCAGAGGTCGCGATGGCCAATGAGCAGCAGCAGCAGAGTGGCTATGGAGTTCTTGGGGCAGAGCAGGCTGCCTCCATGACTGCCAGGGTCAGTGCTTACACAGATTCCATCAGTAACACCGTGAGTCCATCTATTACTACTATTACTATCACTATATATGCTGTCATGTGCTTGTTTTGAGGTTTCAATGTTATTTTAGAGGTAAGTAGTCCAAATTGATCCTCACCATTTTACACTTCATCTTGTCTTTTAGGAGTACTTTGCAACAGTTAAAAAAAGATTGCACCTTTTTTCCATGTGCAGAATTAACGTCCATAAATTAAACCACATCAACTACATATCATTGCAGGGTCGTCTATGACACCTGCAATGCCCTTATGATTCGCATATTTCAGTGACCATTTGCCGATTCCATCTCAGATATCTTTCTCATCATCAATGGAGGTGGGTATAGTACCAGACAACATGGCAGCAACAGACATGCCAAACTCCGGCATCCTGCTGACACCTGCTGGAGCCATCAGCCTCTTCTCGTCAGGTCCTTCGCTTCAGATGCCATTTCACTTGACCTCCATGGACAGAGAGGCCAGGGTCCTCAGGTACAAGGAGAAGAAGAAGAGCAGAAAGTTTGAGAAGACCATACGTTATGCGACGAGGAAGACATATGCAGAAGCACGGCCGAGGATCAAGGGGCGCTTCGCCAAAAGATCTTCTGATATGGAAATCGAAGTGGACCAGATGTTCTCAACTGCAGCTCTGTCGTCTGGTGGTAGCTATGGTACCGTTCCATGGTTCTGAAGGAACTTTGGCGGATGAGACATTATTACCATATATATATATGTGTGTAATAGGAACATGTGTTGACCATAGTGATAAGGTCGAGTACCTTAGCATTTGAGCTTTGGTTTGTAATTTCATATAGCAGGTCTACATATACTGTTAGTACCTGCTCAGTCACTCTTAACATTTTTAAGTGAACAGAGAGCAAAATAAATAAATAAAATGGAATTGGGAATTAGTGTGCAAATCATTCTTTGTTGCCACAGATTAGCAGCAGCATATAGCAGTAATGCTATGGAACAGGGACATGACTTCGTGATTCGAAACACTGTAGCTTGGATGGTTCAGTTATACCATGAGTGGTCAGTGGTCAGCGCTATCTGATGTACTATGTAACACTGAGAGTCAAAAGTACCTAAACCATTAATATATACAAAAGCACCTCAGGCTATTTCCTGAATCAAACGAGAGAATATATCAGAAAGTGCTTTCTCATGCTCAGTGCATTATATTCCTCTTTCCTTTAACTAGCAACCATTTCACGAATCTTGGTGACTTTATTTTTCGAGTACTACGGATGGAATGGAATGTTCACCTGATGAGGACATCGCTTGCTTGATACAACCATTGCTATTGCACAACAAGGATCAATGACTCGAGCTAAAGCACGAGAACTTAATTATCAGGTAAAGTCGTTCCTCGCTGTCCAAACAATTTCTTTTCCGGATGGGGCACTACTAAATCCTTGTGATGATTTCCTTATGCTTAGGAACATGGAAGAAACTAGCTAGGTGCAAGGTCATCAAGATAACCATCAAGCAGATGCTGGTGTAAACAACAAGAAGACCATACTAAACATTCGAAGTGCACGTTTGGATATCGTAGCAGCACCAGATTGATTTGATCATAACTCTCGACTCCAGATGTTGTTGAAGGCCCATGAGTACTCATTGGAAAGATCTTGATGTCTATTTTCATATGGATCCAACCTCATGGCCAGACTCTACAGGAGACGAGCAGATTCAACGAAAAGACGTTTGGACCTCCAGTCATGGGCTGAGAACCACTTATCAAGTAAAGCCCACTAGGGGCCATTCTAATTTACGGTTTCCACCCTCCCACGCCTCCTGGCTGTTTCCCACTATAAAAGACATGTAGTAGCCACCATTTTAGGGTGGGTTTTGTTCAGATGCAAGTTTAGGTTCAGCTACTTCCTTGTAAACGCGTGTGTCGGCTAGACCACCCGATTTACTTGATTCAGAACCCCAAATTCGTGTCCTGATTCAGATCCGTGAGTTGTTTCTTGTTTATCTTGTTCTTGCTTGTTCTCGATTGCTTGCAGGTTCAGGGTTGTTCTTGGCACGGCAAGAACAACAACAAATCAGAGTCGGTGTACCTGTTGCTAAGGCGCAACAACCCTGCTGGATGTTGTAGTCGGACAACCAACATCGAATCCTTCCCCAAATCGAAGTTACCCCATCCTCTCATCGAAAGATCGGGATCAGCCCCTGCCATATCATGTGGTAATCAGAGCAAGGTTAATTTGTGAGAGTATCTATCCATCCCTTGTATCTACCTACAGTCCACAAAACTCCCTCCCCCCAAATAAGGATAGAACTGAAATCTCTAAGACAAGTTTGTGCCTTGCTGTTCTGCATAGTCCTTACTTGTTGAGTTTTCCATTGCATCGATTGGTTGAGTTGCTGGTTTTAGTGTTTAATCCATTAGAGTTTCGAGTTCTATTCACGTTTTTGTTACCACCAGATCCACCGCTGCTATCACTACCAGTCCCACCTTTTCGCCTCCACAAGAACCACCAGATCCTCCACCACCATCATCTTCATACCATCTCCACTGCATTCCAAACATCCCCTATTCAAACGTGGAGCTCCCTAAAGTTTTCCACGCGTTGTGATTTGATTAGCATATCTGAGTTCCTCGATTCAAAGAAAAAGAGTGTTTGTGCTTGTTCTCTTGTGCAAGTTCAATTTCTGTACCCCTAGTAAAAAAATGTATGTTGTAAATTGTTTGCTCTCAATTTCTGGTTGCAAAACTTGAGAGTTGTACTGCAGGTGAAAAAAAAGAAAAAAGGGGTAAAAGAATCAGAAAAAGAAATGAAGCAAGAAAGATAGAAGAAAGGGTTTCATCAATTATTATTTTCCACTTCGCTTGTGTTGTGTTGTTGGTGTCCGGTGGCTACGTTTGTGTCTAGGCTCGCGTCTCTAGAACGGTTCAACCTAGGACCAGCACAATATCATCGTTGAACGATTATTCAATTTGTTTTGGCTAATGTGGTTCCAGCTGTCTCTTGAATTTGTTTCCAGCCACCTATAGCTCCACAAATTTATCTACAACATCACAGGTTTACATTCGCTGCCGCATTTGTTGTTGTTCTTGCCAGCTGACAACACCTCCTGCAAGTGTGGTAAGAACAAGTAAGAACTTGGTTAAGCAAGTTTGAGAGGAATGGAATCAGACATTACTTAGTTTTCTTTTGTTATTCGAGCACCTTCTTGTGTTATTGCTGCTGTTCACTAACCATGTCAGGAAATGGTGAGGACGAGCAGGGGCAACATGCACACTCACCATGCACAAGGGGCATCATACGTGACTTCGAGCGCCATATGAGGTTACGCGCTGAAGGCCTCAAAGAGGACGTTCGTGTTACCAATGAGCACCTTGGGCAATTAGAGGCAACTCAAATTGGCACCAACCAAAGGCTTGCTGCGATGGAGGTTTCCATTGGAGAAGTGAACACTTCTCTTGCTGCTATTTTGGCCAGACTTGAGAGAATGCAAGACGGAGGACGTAACCATGCACATCAACACCACCGCAATGATGGTAGTGTGGGCAGTGTTTTAGCCAAGAATGATGATGTCTATGCAGGAGACACCGAGCATGATGATGAGGTGGATGCTCAAACCTGTCGTCAACTGCACCGTAATCGCCGTGGAATGGGTGCTAGGCCACCACGCCGAGAGGTACGTGACAATGATGATTCTTTAGGTAAAATTAAGTTCACCATGCCATTTTTTGATGGGAAATATGATCCTGATGCATAACTTACATGGGAACTAGCTGCTGATTAGAAGTTTGCTTGTCATGATTTCCTTAGAAATAAACGTTTTAGGGCTGCAACTAGTGAGTTTACTGATTTTGCTTCTATTTGGTGGAGTGAGTATTGCCGCACTAATCCAAACAATACTCCTCAGACCTGGGATGCTTTGAAAAGGGTCATGAGAGCAAGATTTGTTCTTTCATATCATGCACGTGATTTGTTACATAGGTTGCAGCAATTTATGCAAGGGAACAAATCTGTAGAGGAATATTATTAGGAATTGCAAACTGGTATGCTTCGTTGTGGTTTGGTAGAAACCGAGGATGCAGCAATGGCTAGATTTGTAGGTGGTTTGAACCAAGAAATTCTGGACATTTTAGCTTACAAGGAATATAATTCAATCGATCGTTTATTTCATCTTGCTTGTAAGGCTGAACAAGAAGTGCAGGGACGTCGAGCTAGCATGAGGACTAACTTTTCTGCAGGTCGTGCTAACTCTTGGACACCAAAACCTGCTACTGCACCATCGACATGAGTAGTTGCTCCATCTCCTTCAAACAACAAACAACGCCCTTCTCCATCAAATTCATCAGCGTGCCCGGCTGAACCAACAAATGGAATAGCAGCTCCAATAGCCAAGAGTTCTTCTTCCATTGCTTCTACGAGAAGAACAAGAGATATTCAGTGCTTGCAATGCAAGGGTTATGGACATGTGAGATGGGACTGCCAAAGCAAGCGCGTTTTGATCGTGCGACATGATGGTGAATATTCCTCTTCTTGTGATTTGGATGACGAAACATATGCTTTGCTTGCTGCTGACCATGTAGGTGGAGATGAGAATCTAGTTGAAGAACACATTAGAGCTGAACATGTAGATCGTTATGACTGCCTCATTGTGCAACGAGTGTTGAGTGCACAAATGGAGAGGGCTGAACAGAATCAGCGCCACACCTTGTTCCAAACGAAGTGTGTGGTACATGAGCGTTCATGTCATGTGATCATTGATGGAGGGAGTTGCAACAACTTGGCAAGCCTAGAGATGGTGGAGAAGCTGGCTTTGGATACCCGACCGCACCCCCAACCTTACAACATTCAGTGGTTAAACAATAGCGGCAATGTAAAGGTAACACGGTTGGTACGAGTCAATTTTGCAATCGGCTCTTATCATGATTCCATTGACTGCGATGTTGTACCTATGCAAGCATGTTCTATGTTGTTAGGTAGACCATGGCAGTTTGATACAGACTCTATGCATCATGGTAGAACCAATCAATATTCTTTTGTGCATAATGGAAAGAAGGTTGTGTTACATCCTATGTCTCCTCAGGATATTATGAAAGATGAAATTGCTAGAGCTAGAAAGTTGAACTCTAAGGAGCATGTTAAGAGTGAAAATCAAATTGTGGCTAAGGAACTTGAGCAACATAAAAATAGAAACACTAAATCTATTCATGATAAGAAAAATGATATTAAGTTGAAGGGTTCCTGTTTTCTTGCTACCAAATCTGATCTGGAAGAGATTGATACTTGCACTACTATATGTTATGCTTTGGTTTGCAAAGAAACTTTGTTTTCACTTGAGGATACTCCTATTTCTTTGCCTCCTGCTATCACTAACCATTTGCAGGAGTACACCGATGTTTTCCCAAAGGAGGTACCACTGGGACTGCCACCAATTCAAGGAATTGAGCACCAGATTGACCTCATTCCTGGGGCCTCCTTGCCAAATCGTGCTCCTTATAGGACCAACTCAGAGGAAACTAAAGAGATACAACGCCAAGTGCAAGAATTGCTTGACAAAGGTTATGTGCGTGAGTCTCTTAGCCCTTGTGCTGTTCTCGTACTTTTAGTTCCTAAGAAAGATGGATCCTGGCGCATGTGTGTGGATTGTAGAGCGATTAATAATATCACAATTAGATATCGTCATCCGATTCCTAGACTAGATGATATGCTTGATGAATTGAGCGGCTCAATTGTGTTCTCTAAAATTGATTTGCGTAGTGGTTACCACCAGATTCGCATGAAGTTAGGAGATGAATGGAAAACAACATTTAAAACCAAGTTCGGTCTATATGAGTGGTTAGTCATGCCTTTTGGCCTCACTAATGCACCCAGCACTTTCATAAGATTAATGAATGAAGTTTTACGTGCTTTCATTGGCAGATTTGTGGTGGTATACTTTGATGACATTCTGATATATAGCAAAACTTTGGAGGAACATCTTGATCATTTACGTGCTGTTTTTGATGCTTTACGTAATGCTCAATTATTTGGTAATCTTGAGAAGTGCACGTTTTGCACAGATCGAGTCTCTTTCCTTGGCTATGTTGTGACCCCGCATGGTATTGAAGTTGATCAAGCCAAGGTCGAGGCAATTCATAGCTGGCCAGTTCCCACTATGATCACACAAATAAGAAGTTTTCTAGGACTTGCTGGTTTCTATTGCCGCTTTATGAGGGACTTTAGCACCAATGCAGCCCTGCTACATGAGCTCACCAAGAAGGGTGTGGCATTCACTTGGGCTACAACACATAGGAATGCATTCGACACGCTAAAAGATAAGTTAACACACACACCTTTACTCCAACTTCCTAATTTCAACAAAACCTTTGAGCTTGAATGTGATGCTAGTGGAATTGGGTTGGGCGGTGTGCTGTTACAAGAGGGAAAACCTATGGCGTATTTTAGTGAAAAGTTGAGTGGCCCTAGTTTGAACTATTCTACTTATGATAAGGAATTGGCTGCTCTAGTTCGGACTTTGGAAACATGGCAGCATTATTTATGGCCCAAAGAGTTTGTCATACATTCTGATCATGAATCTTTGAAACACATCCGTAGTCAAGCAAAACTGAACCGTAGACATGCCAAGTGGGTTGAATTCATCGAGTCCTTTCCTTATGTCATCAAACACAAAAAGGGGAAGGAAAATATAATTGCTGATGCTTTGTCTAGACGTTACACCATGCTTTCACAACTTGACTTTAAAATCTTTGGTTTGGAAACTATTAAGGAACAATATGCACATGATAATGATTTCAAAGATGTATTGCTGAATTGCCAAGAGGGGAAAACATGGAACAGATTCATCCTCACCGACGGGTTTGTCTTTAGAGCTAACAAGCTATGCATTCTAGCTAGCTCTGTGCGTTTGTTATTGTTGCAGGAAGCGCATGGAGGAGGGTTGATGCGACATTTTGGTGTGAAGAAAATGGAGGACATCCTTGCTGATCACTTCTTTTGGCCCAAGATGAGGAGAGACATGGAAAGGTTCATTGCTCGTTGCACAACATGCCAAAAAGCTAAGTCATGCCTTAATCCTCATGGTTTGTATATGCCTCTACCTGTTCCTAGTGCACCTTGGGAGGATATTTCTATGAACTTTGTTTTAGGGCTGCCTAGAACAAAGAAGAGGAGAGATAGTGTCTTTGTTGTGGTGGATAGATTTTCTAAGATGGCTCATTTCATACCATGCCATAAGAGTGATGATGCTACACATGTGGCTGACTTGTTCTTTTGTGAGATCGTCCGCTTGCATGGTGTACCAAACACCATTGTTTCTGATCGTGATGCAAAGTTTCTTAGCCATTTTTGGAGGACTTTGTGGGCTAAGTTGGGGACTAAGCTTTTATTTTCCACCACTTGTCATCCCCAAACGGATGGGCAAATTGAGGTTGTAAATAGAACTTTATCAACCATGCTTAGGGCTGTTTTGAAGAAGAACATAAAATTGTGGGAAGAGTGCTTACCTCATGTTGAGTTTGCTTATAATCGTTCACAACATTCTACTACTAAGAAATGCCCTTTTGAGATTGTTTATGGGTTTTTGCCTCGTGCTCCTATTGATCTTTTACCCCTTCCAACCTTGGAGAGGGTCAATGTTGATGCAAATAAACATGCTGAACTCATTTTAAAACTACATGAGACCACTAAGGAGAATATAGAGTGCATGAATGCAAAATATAAACTTGTTGGTAGTAAAGGAAAGAAACATGTCACTTTTGAACCTGGTGATCTAGTTTGGTTACATTTGAGAAAAGATAGGTTCCCTAATTTGAGGAAGTCTAAGTTGCTGCCTAGAGCAGATGGTCCTTTCAAAGTGTTAGAACTGATTAATGATAACACATACAAACTTGAGTTTCCTGTAGATTTCGGGGTTAGCCCCACGTTTAACATTGAAGATTTGAAGCCGTACATGGGAGAAGAGAATGAATGTGAGTCGAGGATGACTCAAATGCAAGAAAGGGAGGATGATGAGGACATCGCTCCCTTGGATACAACCATACCTATTGCACAGCAAGGGCCAATGACTCAAGCTAAAGCACGAGAACTTAATTATCAGGTAAAGTCGTTCCTCGCTGTCCAAACAATTTCTTCTTCGGATGGGGTACTACTAAATCCTTGTGATGATTTCCTTATGCTTAGGAACATGGAAGAAACTAGCTGGGTGCAAGGTCATCAAGATAAACATCAAGCGGATGCTAGTGTAAACAACAAGAAGACCATACTAAACATTCAAAGTGCACGTTTGGACATCGTAGCAGCACCAAATTGATTTGAACATAACTCCCGACTCCGGATGTTGTTGAAGGCCCATGAGTACTCATTGGAAAGATCTTGATGTCTATTTTCATATGGATCCAACCTCATGGCCAGACTCCACCAGAGACAAGCAGAATCAACGAAAAGACGTTCAGACCTCCAGTCATGGGCTGAGAACCACTTATCAAGTAAAGCCCACTAGGGGCCATTCTAATTTAGGGTTTCCACCTTCCCATGCCTCCTAGCTGTTTCCCACTATAAAAGACATGTAGCAGCAGCCATTTGAGGGTGGGTTTTGTTCAGATGCAAGTTTAGCTTCAGCTACTTCCTTGTAAACGCGTGTGTCGGCTATACCACCCGATTTACTTGATTTAGAACCCCAAATTCGTGTCCTGATTCAGATCCGTGAGTTGTTTCTTGTTTATCTTGTTCTTGCTTGTTCTCGATTGCTTGCAGGTTCGGGGTTGTTCTTGGCATGGCAAGAACAACAACAAATCGGAGTCGGTGTACCTGTTGCTAAGGCACAACAACCCTGCTGGATGTTGTAGTCGGACAGCCAACGTCGAATGCTTCCCCAAATCGAAGTTACCCCATCCTCTCATCGAAAGATCGGGATCAGCCCCTGCCATATCATCACCATTTCATGAATCTTGATCACTTATACAACTTATCATCTCTGGCTAAACTTAAATGTTCGTGACCACAAATCTGGGTCACTAAAAAAATCAGCTAAATCACTATGCATTTATTGTCCATGGAACTTGCTCCCTGATACTATTACACACACTGCAATTAGAGGAAATTCACTAAAGAAGCACCACCGCCCCTTAGGTCTAGCAACCATCACTGGTAGGATAGTCTTGGATTTTTTTAAATATTTTTCATCAATATTTTAATACTAATCCAAAAAAAGTATTTATAAAACTGACCCAGTACCACACTGTCGTGCCACATGCACTGGCATGACAAGGGGAGCCACGCTAGCGTCGATGGTTGACCGGAGCTATCGTGGCATATCGTGGGCCCCAGCCTATCGCGCCAGCGACTCTAGCGTGACAAGCCCATATAAGGCCACGACCCACATCCTATTTTCTCCCTCTCTTCTCTCTCCCTTCATTCTCGGTGAGCTCAAGGAGAGCTCATGTTGCTCTCTTCTCTTTCTCCCATCCTCTATTTGCCTTTGATCAAGTTTGCATTTGCATTTCAGGTTTGAACGGTATCGTGCATGAGGTATGACTCCCTCATCTCTATTGTTTTTTGTGTTTAGTTGATGTTTATATACTACTCTAGTTTATACTACTGTGTGTAATACTAGCTTTTGTTTGGTTGAATGAAAGTTGCTTTGGCTAATCACGTCTAATATATTATGGTTCACGTTGTACTTGTTGAATTTTTATGATTTTTGTGATTGCTTTTGGTTGCCAGTGCATTAGGGTTTGAGTGCACTAGTTTAGACAGCAGTATGGGTTGGACTGTTGTTAGTAAACTTTCTTAGAAGTGTGTGATTTGAAGTTTTTTGGTGATTAGATGTATAGATGAGTTCGACTATATATTTATATACATCATTTACATTCAATAAGTTAGTTTTAGGGTTTGGCTTCATGGGTTTACATTATTATAGAGATGATTGAGATAGAAATTGTTGTTGAACTATGTAATAGTATTGGTTCATATCTTTGCTTTGTTGAACTACTTTGTAATAGGTTCAATGCAGTTACAAATAACAACCAATTTGTGCACCATCCGAAGGATCATGGTGCTATCGGTCCTTTCCTACCAGCAGAGCCAACACCGTTGTGTTACTGTGGGTTACCGACATTTATGAAGCAATCAAGGCATCCCGCGTCAGCTGCAAGTGCTTTCTAGTGTTGCCAGCTTAAGTATCGTCCCCCAACACTTAATGCCTACCTAGAGGGATGCAACTTCTATTAGTGGATCGATGGAGATGAAATGTTCAATCTATCGATTATGTTGTTTCCTTATGACCCCTAGAATAGCATTCCATATTCAGAATTTGTTCATTGGGTTCCGCCGCCACTGAACCCTCTAGAAATGACAAAGGCGTAGAATGTTGATGCTGCTTTGCGCCATTTAGCCAATCCTCCTAAATGCAATTGTGGGGTGTCTATGCTACTAACTACTCCCAGCCAACATGGAGCATTCACTGCATTCTATCGCTGTGGATTGCCAGATTATGTAAGTTCTCATGAAAGCAATCTATCTCTAAGCTTGTATGCATTTTGCACATGCAATGTTACACTTGGAACATTTGTTTTTTGCAGAGAGGGTTCGCATCTTTTGACTTTGAGGAGTACAACTATGGACCCAAATCGCACTAGCCTTCTAAGTAAGGATTTGCAGAGTTTGAAACAGGCATTAAGCCATGGCCAAGCACAAAGATGCCGGACCATAAGTGCAAGTGTGGCATCACAGCTCATGAAGGAGTTGTTATGTCTGAGATAGGATATGGATACTGTCGACGAAATCTAGTCGGTAGTCTATCGAGGGGTATACCCACGATAGTAGATGATTGGTGGAGGTGCGTGTAATAGGAACCGGATAGTGACATGGGCGCAGAGACAATGATTTAGACAGGTTCAGGCCATCTGATCTGTGTAATACCTTATGTCATGTGTCTTTGGTGGATTGTATTGAATATGAGATGCCTTCATGGGGGGTCCCTACCCACCTTATATAGTCTAGAGGGTAAGGTTACATGTCAGTTTAGGTCTAGATTGATTCAGCTATATGGTAAGTATTTACAAGGAATACAATATCTATCATATCCAAACAGATCTTACTTCATCACCAAGATGTCTTCTAATTGCACGCCGGCCAGAGCCGAGCACCGCAGGCCTTGATCTTATGGGCTGGACCTCCCCTTGTGGTGCGGCCCATGTCCATCGCCATGGGTACCTATGGTTATACCCCCCATAGCTAGTCCCCGAGTGCCTTGTATCCGCTTAGCAATGCTATCTTGAGCAGGTCCGAGCAGTTTAACTTGGAGTTAGATAGTTAATCCGGCAATCCAAACAGTTTAACTGGTAATCCAATCAACAAAATGAAGTACCGACCAGTTTGACTAGTAATCCAACCAGTTTAACTGGTAATCTGATCAACAAAATGAAGTGCCAACTAGTTTAACTGGTCAACAGGCCTCAAACATACTCAAGTAAGGCTTGCTAGAAGGATGTAAGGAGCTCAAGTTTAAAATTTAAAAAATTCTCCACCTTAGGTGAAGTGTACACACTTAGGCTTCGTTGGTGAAGTCAGATGATCATCATCCATGACTTAGTCAAAGAGCATGTCAGTATTGATACAAGCGCCACAAGGTGCAATGTATACATTGTAGTCCCTGAGCCTAACAGTAGGTGAAGAAGACACCTGGTTTCAGGATCAAAGAATATCAACGACTAAGAAAGAAAAACAGGAACTTAGCCAACCGTTAAATTTGATACAAGCACCACAAGGTGCAATGTATACATTGTAGTCCCCAAGCTTAACAGTAGGTGAAGAATGCACCTGGTGTCAGGATGAAAGAAGTACAACTATCATTTAATCAAAATATCTGAGTCCTAGCTTAGTCGAGGACACAACCAGCCCCTAGCTTAGCTGAAGACCAATAAGAGGACGAACAGTACACTCACTGCTAGGTGAAGTGTACACACTTAGTCCCTGAGCCTGTTGTAAGATAGAGCAGCATCTTGTAGCAGGATCAAAGAAATAAGTGAAAAGGACAAAATCCCCGTGCTTAGCACTGGGCATTGGAGTAAAATTTGGAGAGTGCTGAGCACTTAAAAATGGAGAAAAAATGGAGAGTGTTTAGCACTTTACCGTTGGAGAAAATTAGAGAGTGCTTAGCACTTAAACCATGGAGAAAATTGAGAGTGCTTAGCACTATACCGTGGAGAAAATGGAGAGTGCTTAGCACTATACCATGGAGAAATTGGAGAGTGCTTAGCACTATATCAGGGCAAAATTGGAGAGGTAAACCGACAAAGCAGGCTCAACCGTTCAGTATGCCCGGAGGCCCATTAAACCGGCCCAATAACCATTGATGGAGAAGTTGTAGGGGTGTGAACGACGCGGCGGAGTCAGCGCGGTTTCCCAAAAATCCTGAAGGTGAAGGGTTGGGGTCGAACCATATGAATCCGCCCACCGTGGCGTACTTCCCTCATTTCTCCTAGCGCGTCTTCTTCCTTGCAACCGCAAAATACTCGGCGCTTTGCCTTCACACACCCTGCTACAGTCACATTACAACTACAGTGCCTCCTCAATCGAATCTGAGCGTAGCCAAATCAAATCAGATCCGATCCATGGCGAAGGGTTGGAAGAAACGCAGCCGCTCGAGCTTGAAGAAGTTAGGGAGGGAGGCGGCGGAGAGTATCGGCGAGGTTCGCCATGACCAGGAGTGGGTCAGATGTACCATCACCCGGGAGACCCTAGAAGAAATGGTGTTTGAAGGCATCCTTTAAGATCAAGTAACCGTAGGATGGCGCCCCGCTGCAGGTGAACCATTCCCAACCCCCGATACCAACAAACTTGTTGTATTTGAGGCTTATTTCATTCGTGGATTTGGGATTCCTATGCATCCTTTCCTATGGAAGCCTCTTGGCTATTACGGTATTAACCTTTGCCATCTCCATCCCAACAACATTCTTCATATCTCCCTCTTCATCAATCTGTGCGAAGCATTCATTGGAATCGCTTCGCACTTCAACCTCTTTCTCTATTTCTTCTGCCTCAAACCCTTCCTTGGATCTAGGTCCCCCAAAGTGGTTAGCGAAGTTTATCTGCAGCTGAGGGATGACATGGTGAAGGAATACATACAAGTGCCTCTCAACACGTTGTTGAAGGGATGGAATGCTAAGTGTCGGTGTTTCGAGTAAACACCAACTAGTAAATTTCTAATATTGCGCGTCTAGCTCAGATGGTGTGCTAAGAGGACATGAGGTTCATACTAGTTTGGGTAGAATGTCCCTACATCTAGTTCGTTGCTGTTGCTCATGTTACTAGCACTGAAAGTTCATAGTAGGGGTTACAAACGGTCGAGAGAGAGATAGGTCCCAAGTCTTTGGTGAAGGGAGCGAACGAGCTTTGAAAGCTTGGTTATCGCTCAGCTGTATGTTCAGGGTTCGAGTGTGATGTGTTGCGATGCCCCTTAGTGGGGTGCCTTGCTTGCCCTTTTATAAGCCAAGGGAAAGGACAGGTTACTATGGGTGAAGAGAGGAGAATGAGAGGGAGAGGAAGTCCTTCATGATCACCGGGCCTTTGTTTCCTTTGTGTGGGTCCTATTGACACTACAGGTGGTGATAGGGACGGCTCCACGCTGGGCGCCTGTCTGCCAATGATGCCACACCCTGGCTTTGTTAGAGGGTCATGATGTCCCACTCCACCTCGGCTGGCGGCACGGCGAACCAGCGTGCTGATCAGCGGCCATACAGGGAGTAGGCAATAGAGTGACCACGTGTCCGTCATTGTGGGTGATGTGAGTTCCCTAGAATGACATGTCATGGGCATGGGTCATGTTGAGACGTGATGGCTCCCTACATGATGCTAGAAGTTTGACCTTGGGTTGTACTTTCTAACCCGTAGTGGTTGGCGACAATATGGGTCTCCGTCGGGCGAGGTGGAGCACGCCCTCAGACATCGGGCGAGGCAGAGCATGCCCTCAGGGGATGGGCGAGGTGGAGCGTGCCCTCAGGGGTCAGGCGAGGCGGAGCTAGCCCTCAGACATTGGGCAAGGCGGAGCGTGCCCTCAGACATCGGGCGAGGCAAGCCCGCCCTCAGACATCGGGTGAGGCGGAGCGTGCCCTCAGACATCGATGAGGCAGAGCGCGCCCTTAGGTGTCACACCTAATTTTGCATAACAAAACCAAGTGCTTATATATGTGCGTCCAGGATGTCCAAACACACATATAATCTCAAATTGCAATAATATCAAAGTAAAAGTAGTTTATTACGTCGCATATCTCATCACATAGTTATCACAATTCTTGCTCATCGACAACATTATTACATAAAGTAGAGAACTAAGCCCAAGATGCCATAGGGACTCCAACTGGGGGGACATCACCCTAGTAATCCTGGACATCTTCTGGAAACTCTTCATATGCATTATCTATTACCCATCTGGGATTTTCATTGAATGTAACACAAGTGTAAGCGCACCATGCTTAGCAAGTATAACAAAGAAATCTATGAGGCTCAAAGGCTAGACATGGGTTGACTGCGGTTAGCAATTTTAGTTGGTCAAGTTTTAGCATCCTGAATCACTACTTTAGTGAATAAACCTAACCCAAGTGGTGATAATGAATAATCAAGATTATGTCAATTCTCAACCATCCATAGTAACCACTAATCATGAAGGATCCAGGCCACTCGTATCCGTGAGCTTGACTATTATAATAGGTTAAATATTTCTACAGAGATTGTACAATTTTACCCACCGAGCCGTGATTCCCAATGCTGGGGTTTGCAAAGCCCACATCACCTCTACCTAGGAAGTGTGGCAGGGTTTCACTACATAACCCTTCACTAGTCGCACTAACAGGTCGTAGCTGCTAAGGTTTTAGCCATCTAGCCGTATGTGGCCCTCCTCTCGGAGTGGCACTCATGGTCGCGGCAAGGTACACATTGATGAGGACATGACACCATCGGATACGACCATTGTTTATAAGGTGAGCTCGTTCCTACATTTGCCTAGTGATTTTTGGTACAATTCACTTGGTTCCACATGTACATGTCGTTATTTGAATGTAGGTACAAATATGTCTCAACGTGCAAGTTCATCAAAGTTGAATTTTCGGTTCATCGGCAGCTCGACAGTGCTTCATTGGGAAGGCCATAACTCAGCCATCTGGAGTGCGATCGAGGTCAATGAGCACTTGATGGAAAGCTTGTTTGATAATATTTCAAATAGATCTGGTCTCATCTCAATATCACATCAGCAAGGCCTCCAAACCATCAAAATATTCTATCGCTGTTTCTGCTAGGAGCTACACTGTCGTTATGGGCTTGTTATTCATCCTTGGGACCCTGGCCCAAGTGGGAGCACACCCCAAGGACTTGGAGAACCCACCAAGAAAGCCCTTGGACGTCCTCCTCCTTGGCCACCACCTTAGGAGGCCATCAAGGACGTCCAAGCCAAGCCGGAGGCCCAGTCCAACTTGAGTTCGAGTCCATCTCGGGCTCCAGGACTAGCGTGTAGTAAAACGGACGTCCAGGTCACATACGAACTCCGTTTTTGATGATCCACATATGGATGGAAAGATAATTTCATAATGAAACCAATGGAAGTGGTCCCACATCAAAATTACATCAGAAGCAACAGGAATAGTTGAAACAATTTGACATCTAGAATCTGTCACGGCGCTGCGTCGTCGTCTTTTGGGCCGTTGGGCCTTGTATCGTGTTGGGACACCTTTAGGACGTGAAGAGGGATCCTTGGACATCCCTTAGGCTATATAATCAGTAGACACCACCTACATTAGGTTTTGGGTTTTGTTTAGATCAATCTATCATTGAACAGTCGCCGTTATCGGTTTGTAAGACCCCAACTTCGAGTGCTTAATCATTCATCTGCAATTGTCACTTCAATTGAGTTGCGTTTTATCTTGTTCTTGCTTGTGTTCATTGACTCGCAGCAGGGATTAGCCTTCTTGGCGAGGTCAACCGGATTGTGACATGGTTGATAACCAGAGGAGACGTGGTGCTAAGGTTGCAGGGTTCGGGTCTTTGTGATCTGAAACCGGATCGGTGTGTCGCTCTCCGAACAAATCGTTGTTTATCTTGAACCTGACGGAAGATCGGGACCCTCGTCACCCATTAAGTGGTAATCAGAGCTTCAGGTATACCGTCAAGTTCGCATCTTACCCTTAGTTCGAGTGTTTTTGCTTTTATCCCATAGTCCAATGCCATATTTGTTTCCTATCCTATAACCATCCGCGCCATAGCCTTTGCATGATTCAATTTCAGAGTCCGCTTTGTTGAGTTTGTGTCCTATGTCAAAGTCTTGTTGCTGGTTTAGATTGTGTTCTTTTCTAGTTTGTGTTGATACCTCCACCCGCCGCTATTTCGTATCACCATCGGTTTGCATCTTGTGTCCACTAAATCCCTGATTCGAGCAGCTTCCTTAAAACAGTCATAACTTTTGCATCCGAACTCGAAACGGGAAAAATTTTATATCTACGGAGAATGCCAGAAACTTTTAGATCTATTTCATCCCAGCATTGCTAGGTTCGCAAAAATTAGATTTGCGAAATTTGATTAGGAAAATTGAGTTTCTAGGCCCACAAGTTTTGGTATGCTTTTTAGCACAGTCCTAATTTTCTATAGGCCACATCTTTTATTCAATTGAGCTCAAATTTTTTGTGGTTTATTCTTGTGTGCTCCTTGCTGAGAAAAAAATATCAAAAGAGCAAAAGCAAGAAAAAAAAGATTGGACAAAAAATAAAAGAAAAAAATAGTAAAAGAGAATATAAGATATCGAAAAGGAGCACATAAGGAACACTCAATAGCTCTATTGTTTGTGATACCTTTTGCCTTGTTCACATCCGTTGCTACCTTTGATACTTGTTTCCTTTCATCCTTGTTTCCTCTCTTGTTTATCACAACTGGTGATAGGAACACGTATAGGCCAGCAACTAGGACAAGTGCTCTGGACATTTATTCAATATTGCTGTCTATCACTGACTTGTGTGCCACATATACATATTTGTTCTTTTGCGTGCCTCCCAAGCTCCACATATACTTCAGATCATACAGAAAAGACCCTTGCAATCTTGGTGTCACACCCTCATAGGTATCACGTACCAGCCACTGGTTGTACCGTCCACTGCTTTGCGTTGGTAAGAACCTTGTAAGAGCTTGATAAGGTGTTTCCTTTTGTTGTGATCTTGAGAGGCAGCACCACTCCACCTGCGTAGTAGGATTATTAGGGATAACCTTCACTATTTGTTGCTATGTTTTGTGTCTACGATGGCAGGTGATGATGAAGATAAGACACCCAAAGACTTCAAGGAGTGCGTCAGCCAAGAGCAACTACAATCTGTTATAGAACATGCTCATAAGGATATGAGTGAGGCAATTGCCAAGGCTATAACCAATGCGCTCAATGACCTCAAGCTCGGTAGCACTCTTGAGAGATTGGACAAAAGAGTGTCCACGTTAACCGATAGGATAGTTGCATTGGAAAACCGTCTAGCACCCGATGAAGATGTGAACGACGATGACGAGATGTATGATACCGATGGTAATGTTGATCGAGCAGCAACAAGGAGAAACAGATTACATCTTCATCTTCACACAAACACCACAGGTATGGGTGGCGCTCGACACTTCAACCGCCATCAAGGTAATCGTAATCGTGCTCCCGATGATCCTTATGCAAAGGTTAAATTTACCATACCTTCTTTTTTGGGACAATATGATGCTGAGGGATACCTTGATTGGGAGATGACAGTAGAGCAAAAGTTTAGTGCCCACCTTGTACCTAAGCAATATAGAGTTCAACAAGCTACTAGTGAGTTTAAGGACTTTGCCATTATTTGGTGGTATGGGCTAGTTGCAGAGGATGTTTTACCTGGTACATGGGAAGAACTTAAGATAGCTATGCGTGATCGTTTTATTCCTCCTTCTTATAAACATGAATGGCATAACAAATTGCAGTGCTTAGAGCAGGGCAATATGTCTGTCCAAGAATATTATACAGAGTTTCAAAAGTGTGCAATACGTTGTGGGATAGTAGAGGACATGGAAGATACCATTGTTCATTTTTTTGGTGGTTTGAGGCATGAAATACAAGATATTGTTTTCCATATAGAATTTTATACTCTCAAACATTTGTTCCAGCTTGCTATGCTTGCAGAAAAAGAATTGCAGGAATGTCAGCAAAAGAACCATACCAACATTGGTGACAACCTCAACCAGATTTTAGCAAGGGTGGAGCAACCATTTGCGAAGGTTGAGACTGTGATAAAAAGGCGAGTGGTTACTTTTGCCACTACAACAACATCTTCACCACCACCACCTCCCACACATACTTTGGAGTCTGGTAAAACTTTAAACCATGCTGAAAATGCACAAATTAATAGAGGTAGATTTGCTAATGAAAGGAAAGAATTGGATGTTAAATCTGAATTGCCTTTATCAAAAAATAATTATTCTAATAATGCTAGTGATAAAGAAGAGCTGTGTGAAAATGCTTTTATTATACGTATGCACAACTAGTGAATGAGTATGATGCTTTGGCTTTGGAACCAATTACTTATGCTGAACATAAAAATTTGCTTCCCATTGCTACCGAAAAAGATGAAAAGAAATTATTGTATTCTTCAAATACTTTGGGTTATATTGAGTTTGATACTTTATATGCTCTTAGTAGTTTAGAAGAGAAACTTAAATGTGTTGAATTGTCATGGTTGTCTACTTGTACATATCATTTTATTGGAAAATATAATTGTAAAGGAGAGTATATGGTGCATCGTGTCTATATTTGTTCAAATCTGAAATCTCCTTATATTGTGCAAAAGTATGATCAACCAAAGGATTGCAATTGCTATAATCTTGTCATGTCGAGTTCCCCTAGTTTTGTTATAAAGAAACATGTTAAATTTCAAGAAGGGGAGCAATTTTGGCTACTACCAACAATGTTTTCTTCAGCTAATCCCAAACCGAGGACGGTTTGTTGTCAAGAAGGGGAGGATGATGAGGACATGACACCATCGGATACGACCATTGTTTATAAGGTGAGCTTGTTCCTATATTTGCATAGTGATTTTTGGTACAATTCACTTGGTTCCACATGTATATGTCGTTATTTGAATGTAGGTACAAATATGTCTCAACGTGCAAGTTCATCAAAGTTGAATTTTTGGTTCATTGGCAGCTCGATAGTGCTTCATTGGGAAGGCCATAACTCAGCCATCTGGAGTGCGATCGAGGTCAATGAGCACTTGATGGAAAGCTTGTTTGATAAGATTTCAAATAGATCTGGTCTCATCTCAATATCACATCAGAAAGGCCTCCAAACCATCAAGATATTTTGTCGCTGTTTCTGTTGGGAGCTACACTGTCGTTATGGGCTTGTTATTCATCCTTGGGACCCTAGCCCAAGTGGGAGCACACCCCAAGGACTTGGAGAACCCACCAAGAAAGCCCTTGGACGTCCTCCTCCTTGGCCACCACCTTAGGAGGCCAGCAAGGACGTCCAAGCCAAGCCAGAGGCCTAGTCCAACTTGAGTTCGAGTCCATCTCGGGCTCCAGGACCAGCGTGTAGTAAAACAGATGTCCAGGTCGCATACGAACTCCATTTTTGATGATCCACATATGGATGGAAATATAATTTCATAAAGAAACCAATGGAAGTGGTCCCACATCAAAATTACATTAAAATCAACAGGAATAGTTGAAACAAGTTGACATCTAGAATCTGTCACGGCGCTGCGTCGTCGTCTTTTGGGCCGTTGGACCTTGTAACGTGTTGGGACACCTTTAGGACGTGAAGAGGGATGCTTGGACGTCCCTTAGGCTATATAATCAGTAGCCACCACCTACATTAGGTTTTGGGTTTTGTTTTAGATCAATCTGTCATTGAACAGTCGCCGTTATCGGTTTGCAAGACCCCAACTTCGAGTGCTTAATCATTCATCTGCAATTGTCACTTCAATTGAGTTGCGTTTTATCTTGTTCTTGCTTGTGTTCTTCGACTCGTAGCAGGGATTAGCCTTCTTGGCGAGGTCAACCGGATTATGACACGGTTGATAACCAGAGGAGACGTGGTGCTAAGGTTGTAGGGTTCGGGTCTTTGTGATCTGAAACCAGATCGGTGTGTCGCTCTCCGAACAAATCGTTGTTTATCTTGAACCTGACGGAAGATTGGGACCCTCGTCCCCATTACACATCCTAGTAGGAAAAGCAATATACCAACTAGTGCCCCCTCTTGCCCTTATGGAAAGCTACAGACGAGCTAGTACAATCTAGTTAATAGGTTAAAGTCTGAGCCATTTGACACTCGGGGTTGTACAGAGCCTCCTGGGTGGCCGCTTCAGGATTAAGTCCTTATGGAGAGGGACTAGAGCACTCAACCCAGTATTCTAGCCCCTAAAGTTGCTAAAAACACCATTTTAACATGTTGCATAAACCTTTAGTCTTGTTTAACATTTATTTTATTTTGAGTGCTACAGCAACTATAAAAAATGCATCCCAAACCATAGGTAACAAGGATATATGGTACAAGTAGTAATCTAGGTAAAGTCCTTAAAGGCAATTCAAATTTTAACACATGCATGTATATGAATTGTAGAGTTCATAGGTACAACGGGCCTTTGCTACACTTGCCTTCTTCAAAGTTTCCTTCCTGGTACTGCTGGTCACCCAACTGATCCTTAGAAACCTCGAACTAATCACCCTCTAAACGTGTTTCAATTCACCAATCAAGCATCCATTCCAGTCATCACATGCATACAAATATACTTCTATTAGAATAGTACACCAAATAGTAGAAATAAAGACTGAAAAGCTTATAGAACTAATCTACGTACTGCTACGAACACATGAGCAAAAGAATCACTCTAATCAGATTTAAAACATAAAAGTTATGCATAATACATGTTTCAATGGCATTTCTGAAAATAAACCAAACTCAAATTTGAATTTAAACTAATAAAATCTGAATTTAAACATGTTCTAGACGGTGCATACTATTATTCAATAATACAGGGGCTAAAACAGATAAATACTGGACTAAAAATAAATGCTTTTGAACTGATGTTGGACTGCGGGTTGATTTTCTGAAAAATGCAGGGGCTAACCGCGATTTGACCGTGTTGCCGTTGACTGGGCGCGACGTGGCGTGTGCTGGTTGGCCCAGTGCACCAGGTGTGTGGTGGGCGCGCTGGCGCTGGCGCGGTGCGCCATGTCCATGGTCCATGGTGGACCGGTTACATAACCCTAAAGGGGTATGCGATCTCGGCCGTCCATCTAAACACCAACGGTGCTGGCGCAATGGCACAGAGGGCCACCGGGGAAGATAGCTCTAGCGGCCAACGCCATGGCCGGTGGCGAGCCAAGTCTGTCGACGAATGCTGGGACGACATTTCTGACTACCTCGTTCCAAACCAAAAACACATGGATGACGACCGTGATAGCGCAAAATCAATAAGGTATGAAGAAACGGTGAGGAAGCGCATCGAGATGACATCCCCCATGGCAGTGCCATGAATGGTGGATGCGGAGCTCACCAACATGGTGATTCCGCGGACTAAAAGCGAAAACTAAGGCACGGGAACAGAGCTCACGAGTTCGACAAAGGCGTTTGCGGTGTTTAGGAGAGCTCCCAGAGGTTCGGCGACAGCAGCGATGGGCTAGAGAGTGAAACGACTGCCGGTGAGCACAATCCCATGAAATCCGATATCAATTCAAGAAGGAAAGGGGACCTACGGTCATGGCAAAGCACAGCGAAGCTCCTGGGCATGACCTCGGCAATGCATGAGCTCCGGAGCGGGTGAATTGAGGCCGACAGTGAGCGCGTGCGAACAGAGGGTGAAAATGAGAGAGGGAGGGCTTGACAGTGGCTTTATAGGGTGAGCGGGGGTGGTAGAAAGGGAAATAGGTGTGACGTCAATCAACCCGGCATCACTACAGGTTTGAACGCCTGCCCTTGATGGCTCATTGGCTTGGCAGGTGAAGCCACCATTGATGGCAGGTGCGCCATCTTCGGCCAGCGAGGAACGAAGGAGGAGGTGGGCGGTTGACGAGCGGGCCCAATTGCCTAGTGGGAGAAGAGGGAGAATGGCAGGTGCATGAGTGTGGCTGCCGATCGGGCCACTACTGGGCTACATGCCTGTGCGTGTGCAGAGAGGGAAAGGCGCAGGAGCGGCTGTCGAGTAGGCCACGCTGCTAGGTTAGCGGGAGAATGCGGGGGTGCCGAGTGGGCTACCAATGGCCCAAGGCTGAGATCCAGGCACGGGAAAAGGAAGAGAAGGACTGGCCTGGTTCTGGAGTTAGGCTAGAAATGAAGGAGTGGAGAAAAAGAAAAATATGAACCTTTTTCATTTTGTATTTTCCAAACTTGCCTCAAATTCAAACTAAATTTAAATTCAATCCACTCAACTCTAACCCTACACCCAATAAAAAAACAAAATCCCTCGGCATGAATGCAACAATCATGTTACTAAACTTGTAGTTAATTTTAATTTGCCATAAATTATTATTTAACCTAGGTTAAAATGCATAAAAATTAAATGCTCAAATTTAATTACTAAATTATAAATAAATTCTTAGGGTGTTACAAACCTAACCCCCTTAAGATGAATCTCGTCCTTGAGATTCCGATGATTCGAAAAGATAGGGATACTCATATTTTAGATCATCCTCTCTTTTCCATGTTGCCTCATCTACATAATGTCTGTTCCATTGAACTTTACACATCCTTATAACCTTGCTCCTTGTGACTCTCTTAGCTATTTCCAAAAGTCTCACTGGATATTCTTTGTATGAAAGGTCCTTCTGGATATCAAGTTCATCCAAAGGTAGTTGTTCCTCAGGTACCCTCAAACATTTCTTGAGCTGTGACACATGGAAAATATCATGTACACTTGAGAGCTATCCTAGTAATTCTAGCTGGTAAGCAACTTCTCCTCTCCTGTTAATGATCTTGAAAGGTCCCACATATCTAGGAGACAACTTTCCCTTAGTATGAAACCTCTTAACTCCTCTCATAGGTAAAACTTTGAGATAAACAAAATCACCAATCTCAAACACCAAATCCCTTCTTCTCGTGTCAGCATAACTCTTCTGTCGAGACTGTGCAACCCTCAAGTTTTATCTCACTGTTTGTACCTGTTTCTCTGCCTCTTGCAATACGTTTGGCCCGAAAACTTGACTTTCCCCTGTTTGATTCCAAAACAGCGGTGTCCTGCATTTTCTGCCTTACAACACTTCAAATGGTGCCATCTTAAGACTTTTCTGGTAACTATTATTGTAAGAGAATTCAGCATAAGGCAAACTCTTATCCCAACTTGTCCCGTACTATAGAGCACAAGCTCTCAACATATCCTCTAAAATCTGATTTGTTCTCTCGGTCTGCCCGTCTGTCTGAGGATGATAAGCTAAGCTAAAGTTCAACTTTGTGTCCATGGACTCATGTAACTTCTGCCAAAAATGAGATGTGAACTATGTACCCCTATCAGAAACAATTTTCTTTGGTACCCCATGCAAACAAACAATCCTTTCCATGTATAGCTCTGCTAACTTTGCACTAGAGTAAGTTGTCTTAATAGGAATGAAATGTGCCACTTTAGTCAGACGATCTACAATTACCTAGATAGAGTCATATCCCCTATGTGTACGGGGTAATCCCACTATGAAATCCATTCCAACTTCTTCCCATTTCCACTTGGGTATCTTCATAGGTTGAAGTAGACGTG
>NW_027097312.1:0-13819 GCF_019320115.1 Miscanthus floridulus
GACGCACAGGTCAAACCACGATACCATGGACCATACCCTGTACACCTACAAGAATAATACTCTGCAACTGCCCTGACATAAACAGTGTTGTAGGCGCCTACATTTCCCCTATGGTATTGTGGGCTCCATTAAACTCTCATACGGTAAGGCTCCCCCCACATGCCTCTAGGCATCGATAGTGTTGTGGGCGTTGGGATTTACCGTACCAAGTGCACATGGTGAAACTCCTCACATACCTCTGGGCATCAACAGTGTATGCAGATACCAACATCTGCCATACCCAAACAAGACAATGGAACCTCCCATGTGCATCTGACATCCAATAGTGTTGTGGACGCCTACCATCATCCTGTACCCGTTGGCGTGGGCAACAAGGCTTAGAAGCATTCATACTCTCTCCCTCTCACCTGTAAGGCCATCCCCTTCATCTATAAAAGGGGATGCGCTCTCTCCCAATAGACCAAGTTGATTCAAGTTTAGTCCCTTTAGATTCATTAGATCGATCAAGTTCACTAGCTCACAACCACAGAACCACCAAGTTCGGACCTTAGGCACACGCTTGAACACTTAGCCCATAGCGGAGCTCCTGTCGCTCTTTGGCCCTTCTGACCAGAGCCGACCGGACCTCTTATACACCCCATCTTTCTCCTTCTCATTTGTAGCCCTACTGACTTTGAGCACCTAGGCTCAGGAATAAAGTCACTGACCGACTCAAACTAGACATATGGCATGTTGCCTGAACCAGTATAAACCCTATATCATTGAGTGCTAGGCCACCTCTGATCACAACGTACGGCAAAACTACAAATATTTATGTGTTGGTCACTTTCTACACCAACACATAGAGTAGGCTTCCAATCATAGACCAATACATCTTTTGATCCACTATGTTGCCACTTGCATCACTATCCAAGTTGCATTTGTTCCCATTGGTGTACTTATGGACTTTGCTTCATTCATGCCAAACTTCTTGAGCATGTCCTTGATGTACTTGCCTTGACTCACAAATATACCATTCTTCAATTGCTTGATTTGAAGTTTAAGGAAGTAACTCAACTCTCCAATCATGGACATTTCAAACTCATTATCCATCATCTTTCCAAACTCTTCACAAAAGTCTTGATTGGTTGATCCAAATATGATGTCATCAACATAGATTTACAACACAAACAAGTCCTTTCCAATCTTCTTGGTGAAAAGAGTATTGTCAACCTTGCCCATCATGAACCCTTTAGAGAGTAGGAATTCCCTCAATCTCTCATACCATGCTCTAGGTGCTTGCTTCAAGCCATACAATGCCTTCTTCAACTTGTACACATGGTTGGGCTTCTTGTCATCTTCAAAACCGAGAAGTTGCTCAACATAAACTTCTTCATTGATGTAGCCATTGAGAAATGCACTCTTGACACCCATTTGATAGATCTTAATGTTGTGGGCACAAGCATAGGTTAGCAAGATTCTAATTACTTTCAATCTAGCTACCAGGATATATGTTTCTCCAAAGTCAAGATCTTCAACTTGAGTGTAACCTTGTGCTACCAATCTTGCTTTTGTTCCTTACTACTATCCCATCTTGATCTTACTTGTTTCTATAGACACATTTGGTTCCAATCACATTGTGTCCCTTAGGCCTCTCAACTAGTTCCCATACTTGATTTCTAGTGAAGTTGTTCAATTCTTCATGCTTGGCATTCACCCAATCAATATCCATCAATGCTTCTTCTATCTTCTTTGGTTCAATGGATGACACAAATGAGAAATTCTCACAAAATGATGCCAATCTTGATTTTGTTTGTACACCTCTAGAAATATCTCCAATTATAGTGTCCAATGGATGATCTCTTACAATACTGGTTGGTTGGAGTATTGGAACTTGATTGCTTGCACTTGCTTGATCATTGGGTTAAGATGATGTACTAGCCACTTGATCTTGCACATTGTCATGAGAGCCACTTGTACTTGCTTGATTAGTGTCAACTTGTACATTTGAGTTAGAGAGCACTTGTACTTGATCATCTTCTTCATCAATCACTTGCCTAGGCCTCAATTTACCAACATCCATGTTCTTCATGGCATTTGATAGTTGAATGCCTCTAACATCATCAAGATTCTCATTCTCATCTTGGTAGAAGCGAAAGTGCTACAAGAAGGGTTAGTGGGAGCAACAATAGTAGGTTTATAGAATGATTCATCAATTATATCACAAGTTAAGCCTACATCACATGTTACAACATGTGCTTTCACATTTTGCTCATCAAGTAGAGAGAAATGAGTTTTTTTAAGCTTCTTGTGAGCCTTACCAAGCTTCTCATGGACTTCCTCTAACCTCACATGAGATGCATTGAGCTCATCAAAGGCTTGTTTGAGGGCTTTTAGTTCCTTTTGTAAGTCTTTGCATTCCCTTCTCTTAATGTTAAAATATTCCTTAGCATCATCTAACATGTCAAGTAGTTCATCCTTAGTTGGTTCATCATCATCACTTTCACTTTCATTTTTATTATCATTATCATGTTCCTCATCACATCTATCATCACAAGTTTGTAACTTAGTGGCCTTAGCCATAAAGCATGATGGAGTGTCAAAGAGAGAAGGCTTCTCATTAATAGCACTGCTTGCAAGAACCTTCTTCTTGGTGGTCTTGTCATCATCACTATCATCATCATCATTTGAGGAAGCATCACTATCCCATTTGATCACATATGAACCACCCTTCTTCTTCTTGAAGGTCATCTTGTCCTTCTTCTCCTTCTTCTCCTTCTTCTTGCTCTTCTTGTCATCATCATCATTGTCACTATTGTATTGGCATTGCGCAACAAGATGATCCTTGCTTCCACACTTGAAGCACCTTCTTGACTCTTCCTTGTTCTTAGACGAAGACTTTTTTCTTCTAGCATGGTAGCCCTTCTTCCCCATAAACATGCCAAATCTCTTGACAAAGAGTGTTATCTTCTCATCATCTATCTCATCAAAGCTCAAGTCTTCATCTTCACTTGATGCTTCTTGCTTTGCCTTGCCCTTGGATGATGTGGCTTTGAATACCACACTCTTCTTCTTGTCATCCTTCTTCTCATCTTTCTTCTCCTTTTCTTCCTTCTCATTATCATCTCTATAAGTGTCATCAGTCATCACATCACCCAATACTTGGTTTGGTGTCATGGTGTCCAAACCACTCCTCACTAGAATAGTGACTAATGTGCCTAATCTCAAAGGTAAGCATCTCAAGAACTTATGGAAGAAGTCCTTATCCTTCACTTCTTCTTCAAGTGCTTTGAGATCATTGACAAGCACTTGAAGCCTATGGAACATCTCCGGCACACTCTCATCTTCCTTCATCTTGAAGCTTGCAAACTTCTCCTTAAGAATATATGCCTTTGCACCCTTCATGGCTTAAGTGCCCTCAAATGATTTCTCCAACTTCTTCCATGCCTTATGAGCTCTCTTGATGTTCTTGATTTGCTCAAATGTCCTCTCATCCAAAGCAGCATGAATGGCACTAAGAGCAATGTCATTGTTTTGGAGTAGCACTTCTTCGACGGTGGTGGGAGCCTCCTCATTGGCAATCTCAATCTTGGTCTCCACCACCTTCCACACCTTTCTATTGACTAACTTGATGTATGTTGTCATCTTAGCCTTCCAATAAGGATAATTGGGGACATCAAATTAGGGTGGCTTCTTTATGTTGTTGATTTGAGCCATTTTGACACCGAAGATTGTTAAGCCTCAAATCATGGTGACCATGGCTCTGATACCACTTAAAAGGTCCTAATGGCTAGAGGAGGGTGAATAGCCTATAAAAATTTTCTACAACACTTAGCAAAGATGTTAGACAATTAAATGATGAAGCGAGTATTGCGATAGCCTACTAAAAGTGTAAGCCACCTACCACAAGTCTAGTATCAATAGTCTCTATCCACACAAAGGCTAAGTCACTACACTAAGTTGGTGAGCTCTCAAAGGCTAACTACTAAACACTAGACCCAACACAAGCTAGCTCTCAAAACTAATTACACTAAAGACCTTAGCTTACACACTAGCAATGTAATATAAGAGAGGATGGCGATGATTATACTGACATATCGAGGTATGAGCCAATCACAAGATGAAGCCAGTCAATCAATCACAAGATAACCAATGAAATCCTCGGACAAGGTGACACAAGATTTTTTACCTAGGTTCACTTGCTCGCCGGTAAGCTAGTCCTCATTGTGGCGATTCACTCACTTAGAGGTTCACATGCTAATTGGTGTCACACGCCAAACCTACAACCGGGTGCTACATAACCAACACAAGATGAGGATCACACAAGCTATGAGCAATCCACTAGAGTACCTTTTGGCTCTCCGCCGGAGAAAGGTCAAGAACCCCGCACAATCACCATGATCGAAGCCAGAGACAAGCACCTTCCTCCGCTCGATGATCCTCACTACTCCAAGCCATCTAGGTGGTGGCAACTAGCAAGAGTAACAAGCCAATCCCATAGTGAAATACAAACATCAAGTGCCTCTAGATGCAATCACTCAAGCAATGCACTTGGATTCATTCCCAATCTCACAAAGATGATGAATCAATGATGGAGATGAGTGGGAGGGCTTTGGCTAAGCTCATAAGGTTGCTATGTCAATGCAAATGGCCAAGACAGTGAGCTTGAGCTAGCTAAGGGGATTAAATAGAGAGCCCCCACGAAAAGAGCCATTGGGCACCATGGGCCACTCACTGTGGTCTGACCAGACGCACTAGTCATAGGTGACCGGACGCACACCTTTAGCGTCTAGTCACCCAATGAGCGCCACGTGGCCTGCCTTCAAACATGAGCCATAGATCTCCAATGGTCAACTCGCTCACTTGTTGTTGATTAAGTCACGATCGGACGCACTGCCCCTAGCGATCAGATGTGCCGGTGCTCACACCGCTCACGCGTGCGCCTGAGCTACCAAGGCTCAACTAGATGCGCTGCTCCCTCTAGCTACCGCATGTCAGGTCACTTCCAGAGAGGCTCCAGAGCGCCCAAACAATGATCGGATGTGTTAGATGCACTAGGACTGGACCCAGTGAAAGCTCTAGTTTGATTTTGGTTAATTGATGAAACCCTAAGTGCTAACCTAGTTTATCAAGATGATTATGAGATAGGTAGCACTACTCCAAGTGATGAAGCAATGGCAAAGATCATGACAATGGTGATGGCATGGTGATGGTCAAATGCTTAAACTTGGAAAAAGAAGAAAGAGAAAAACAAAAGGCTCAAGGCAAAGGTATAAAATGTAGGAGCCATTTTGTTTTAGTGATCAAGACACTTAGTGAGTGTGATCACATTTAGGATAGATAGTCGTACTATTAAGAGGAGTGAAACTCATATCGGAATGCAGTTATCAAAGTGCCACTAGATGCTCTAACTCATTGCATATGCATTTAGGATCTAGTGGAGTGCTAACACCCTTGAAAATATTTGTGAAAATATGCTAACACTTGTGCACAAGGTGATACACTTGGTGGTGTTGGCACATCTTCAAAGGAGGTGGTGTTTGCAGGGTTGAGATGGGTTTGGGTCCCTAGATTCGACGCTTTCGGGAAAATGGAATGCCTATTTTCTATTGCGCCGGATGCAAATTCTTGTGGTTGGCACATTGGAGCAAGGGTGAAGAAGTTAGAAGTGAAAACGAGTTGATCACGAAGACGCTGGCGTCGGTCAACTAACCGGACGCTGGGTCTGAAAGCACCGGACCCAGGCAGCGTGCGTCCGGTCAAACTGACGGGTCTGCACAGTACCGAGGGTATTGCACCGGACGCTGGTCTATGTCTGGTCAAGGTGGACCGGACACGTCCGGTCGAAGAAATACGCCTCGGGGAGCTTACTGGAAATGACCGGATGCTGAGGCTTCTGTGTCCGGTCAGTTTAGCTGGAGCGTCCGGTCAACTACGTAGCCGTTGAAATCTGACGAATAGCGTTTGAAGCTAGTGACACGTGGCATGAATCAGTGGACCGGACGCTGAGTCTAGGGTCCGGTCTGTATGACCAGAGCGTCCGGTCAGAGCGCGTTTTGCCTAGTGAAGGGGTATAACGGCTCTATTTGATTGGGGCTCTATTTATAGCCCCATGGCCGGCTCAAGGGAGTACTCTTGCACATTTTGATTGACATAGCAACCTTGTGAGCTTAGCAAAAGTACTCCCACTCATCTCCATCATAGATTCATCATCTTTGTGAGATTAGGAGAGAATCCAAGTGCATTACTTGAGTGATTGCATCTAGTGGCACTTGGTATTCGTGTTGCGCTGCGGATTTCTCTTGTTTCTCTTGGTGGTTGCCACCACCTAGATGGTTGGAGCAGCGGTGGAGGATCGGCATGTGTTGGTGATTGTTCGTGGCCGTCTCCGGTGATTGTGAGGGGAGTTGTACCTTCCCCGGCGGAGCACCGAAAGGTAACTCTAGTAAATTGCTTGTGTCGTTGAGTTACCTCACTTGTGGGTCGGTTCTTGCGGTGTCCTATCATGTGGACGAGGTTTGTGAAACACCTCTTAGCCACCGAACCACCAAGTGTTGGTCGACACAACGGGGATATAGCGTGTTGGCAAGCACATGAACCTCGGGAGAAAATCGATTGTCTCTTGTCTTTGGCATTCTCCCGGTGATTGGCTATATATTCATCTTGTGATTGGTTCATCCCCTACACGGTGGTATAATCACCCTACTCACTTATTTAGATTCTTTCAAACTAGTTGACACAAGCTCTTTAGTGTAATTAAAATTGAGAGCTTGCTTTATTATTTACATTCATCTAGTTGAGCTCTTTAGAGTAGCAAGGTTGAGAGTTCTTAGTGAGTAATTACATAGCAAGTTTGTGTGCCTAAGTAATCATTGCAACTAGAATTGTTGGATAGGTGGCTTGCAACCCTTATAGAGCTAGAGCAAGTTTGCATTAAGCTATTTATCATACTAATCAAATTGCTCTAGTTGATTTGTAGATTTTTAAATAGGCTATTCACCCCCCCTCTAGCCATATTAGGACCTTTCACCCAGACCAACGTCCGGTTAGTTCTCCTCCTCTACGCGCCAAGTTTCATGCCCGACGTCAGCGTACATCACCTGTGACCGGATGCAAGCCCTGCGTGTCAGGTCACTTTTACTGTGCTACATTTGGTCGTAGTCCAGACACCCCCGAGCGTGCCACCTTCATTTATAATTGACCGGACGTTGCACGGCCAAGTCCGATCAACACATCACCGGCGTCCGGTCACTATTAGATAGTGAAAACACCTCCTTCACTTCGCCAACTTCTCCACCCTTGCTCAAATGTACCAACCACCAAGTGTATCACCTTGTGCACGTGTGTTAGCATATTTTTACAAACATTTTCAAGGGTGTTAGCTCACCACTAGGTCAAAATGCATATCAATGAGTTAGCATCTAGTGGCACTTTGATAACCACATTTTGATACAAGTTTCACCCCTCTTAATAGTACAGCTATCGATCCTAAATGTGATTACACTCACTAAGTGTCTTGATCACTAAACCAAAAAGCTCCTATCAAGTTTCACCTTTGCCTTGAGCTTTTTGTTTTTCTCTTTCTTCTTTTCCAAGCCGTGCACTTGATCACCATGGTCACCACACCATCATCATGATCTTCACTATTCCTCCACCACTTGGAATAGTGCTACCTATCTCATGATCACTATGATAAACTAGGTTAGCACTTAGGATTTCATCAATTCACCAAAATCAAACTAGAGCTTTCACCCGGGAGGTTTATAATCACCCCAATCATCTAGTGAAATCATTCCTCATCTCAAGAGTTCATTCTCTTGACTTGAGAATAAGGATAAGGTTGAAAGAGACCAAAGTCTTTGTGGCTACCTCAACAACATGGACTTAGGCAAGCCTTAGTGGTGAGCTAAACCACGAAATAAATCGATGTCTCACTTGTGTTCTTGTGATTTGCATTGCTATACTTGTATTTGTGATGATTCTAGGGTTTGGTCCTGATCTACTTGCTCATGCACTTCTGCCAATATCTAGGTAGTGGAATAGGCTCTACACTAGCCTAGGAACATCAGTAATTTGCTCGATCTACTTTTCTTTGGGTAGTTTTTGAATTATAGTTCGAGATTGTCTGTAGGCGCAGCAGTGCTGCATTTTTTAGTGCGGTAGTGCTGCACCTTGGGAGCAACAGTGCCGCACTTAGAATTTAACTTCCACTGTGAGTTATTTTAAATAGGCCTATTCACCCCCTCTAGGTGACATCAAGGTCATTTCAATTAGTATCAGAGCTATGCTCTCAATTTTGGGCTTAACCGCCTTGAGAGACGATGTTGACAAGTGAGGAGGTATCTTGGTCCGCTAGTGTGCTTACTGTTTTTAGGGACATGGGTCCTCATATTGAGCGGATTATAGATGTAAGCATTTCACCTCCTAGTGATGATTTGGCCATCTTATCTAAAGAGGAAGTGAAATGCTTACAACACAATGCTCAAGCTACTAATGTCTTATTTAGTGCTTTGAGTGAAGATGTTTTTGATGTCATCATATTTGGATATGGTGAACTGCTTGAGGATGCTCATCTCATTTGGACCACGCTCAAAGAAATATATGATGAGAAGTTGCTCTCATTGGAGGAACCACTTTAGGGGTGCCCAACTTCACCAACAAATGAAGAGCCTCAAGTGATTCTCCCAAAAGGCTTAAGTGATCATGCCACATCCACTTCCTCACCAACATATGACTTGATGGAAGGTAATGAAATGGTTGATGAGAACAATGTGTTTATATGTGGTACTTCTACTTCCTCTAGTTCTTGTGAGACTAACATTTTGAAGGAAGAAGAAGATTGTGATCGGTGGAGGCCAAATGATGAATCCACCTCACCAAGAAGCTCAACTCTCTATGCCACTTCTCATGTGGGTCTTATGGCAAAGAAAGAGAAGACGTGGCAAGTGAGAATGAAAGTGAACATGAGAGTGAAAGTGAACGTGAAGTTGAAAGTGATAATGAGTTCAATCAACACTTAGCACATCTAAGCAAGAAAGACAACTTGATGGTGCTCAAGCTCATAGAGAAAATTCAAGAGCAAGAAGAAACACTTCATGACCAAGAAGAGTTTCTCATCAACAAGATCAAATGCTTGGAGAAGTTGACCAAAAAGCATGAAAAGCTTAAGTGCTCTCATGCTAGTATGGTCGAAAGGTATGAAAATTTGTCAATTGAGCAAACTCATACTATTAACTCTCTATCTTGTGTTGCTCAATTAAAAGATGAGAATTATATGCTCAAGGACAAAGTGGAAAGGCTTACTAGCAAGAATAAGACTTTGCAAGAAAGTCATGATGAGCTCTTGTTCATGAGAAGCTTATGGATTCGCATCTCATGCTAGTAATTACTCATGAAGTTGTGGTAACAGCGGTAAAATCATACCAACCTCACACTCACAAGTGCACATGTACACAAGTTCCATGTATTTTATCATGTGCTAACAATTGTTGCTATCAAGCAAGCCAACCTTTCGTTGAGCATGTATTTGTAGAAACTTGTGATGATTCCATTACAAAAGAAAATGAAGAGTTCAAGGAAGAGGTCAAGAGGCTAAGAAGGGACTTAATTCAATGGAAGGGCAAGTGCAATGCTTAACCTTCTCAAGATAACCATGAAGACATGGTGAAGAATCTTGAGAAGGGATCAACCGAAGCATGCATCAAGGCCCATAAAGAAGGTCACAAGTCTAACAGTGGCAAAGTCAAGGGACAATTTGGAGAAGTGCAATCTATTCAGAATGTAGCAGTTCCACTCAAGGCTACGGAGGTTCCAGGATACGGCAGTGTCGCATCCTAGTGCAGTAGTGCCGCACTTGGGCTAAACAGCAAAGCCCCCAAGGCTACCAAGGTGCAACTTCTACCAAAGAAGACTCATCACTTACTACAAGTGCAAGAAGGAGGGTCAACATGTATGAGATTGCTCCTTGAAGAAAGAAGAGAAGGGCATGAGTAAGATCCAAGAGAAGAAGAAGATGGCTCATGTCAAGTGCTCCAACATGGAACACAATGACTCTATGTGTTCCAACAAGGTTGATGACCAAGCCACACTTCCAAACAAGAAGACAAGAAAGAGCAAGAGGAAGTGTTATGGATGCAATGAGAAGGGACATGAATTTGGCTCATGTCCAAACAAGAAAAGTGAATGTAACACCCTCGATGTTAAGCTTACATATTTCACCTGCATTGCATGAGCATAAGCATCATTCATTCATTCATGAGCATGAGCATATGAAATATCATTTTATTTACTCTATGTTTATCTCATGAAATGATTAATTTATCCTTGTTCCACTTTATGATCATGCTTGGTAATGCAAGTGAATGTTGTTTGATCACCTAAATAACTTAGAAGAGCTTAGGATCGAAAATCAAGTAGAGTTTATGTCGATGAGATCTAGTCGGCTGTCTACTGAGGGGTATACCCATGGTAGTAGATAGTTGGTGGAGGTGCGTGTAATAGGAACCGGATGGTGACACAGGCGTAGAGACAACGATTTAGATAGGTTCAGGCCATCTAATCGACGTAATACCTTACGTCATGTGTCTTTGGTGGATTGTATTGAATATAAGATGCCTTCAAGGGGGGTCCCTACCCACCTTATATAGTCTAGAGGGTAGGGTTATAGGTTGGTTTAGGTCTAGATCTATTCAGCTATATGGTAAGTATTTATAAGGAATACGATATCTATCATATCTGAATAGATCTTCCTTCATCGCCAAGATGTCTAATGATTGCCTTGTGGTGCACGCTGACCAGAGCCGAGCACCGTAGGCCTTGATCTTATGGGTTGGACCTCCCCTGGTGGTGCAGCCTATGTCCATTGCCGTGGGTACCTAGGGTTATACCCCCCATAGCTAGTCCCTGAGGGTCTTGTATCTGCTGAGCAATGCCGTCTTAAGTAGGTCCGAGCAGTTTAACTTGGAGTCAGACAGTTAATCTAGCAATCTGACTAGTTTAACTGGTAATCCAATCAACAAAATGAAGTGTCGACTAGTTTGACTGGTAATCTGACCAGTTTAACTAGTAATCCAATCAGCAAAATGAAGTGTCGACCAGTTTAACTGGTGATCTAAGCGGTGGAAATCAAAGCCAACTAGTTTAACTGGTACGCAAATCTCGGACTTAGCTAAGTAAGGCCCGCCAGAAGGATGTAAGGAGCTCAAGTTTAAAATTTAAAAAAGTGTCCACCTTCGGTGAAGTGTACACTCTTAGGCCTCGCTGGCGAAGTCAGATGATCATCATCCATGACTTAGTCAAAGAGGATGTTAGTATCGATACAAGTGCCGCTAGGTGCAATGTATACATTGTAGTCCCCGAGCCTAACAGTAGGTGAAGAATACACCTAGTGTTCGGATCAAAGAATATCAGCAACTGAAAAAGAAAAATGAGAACTTAGCCAACCATTAAATTTGATACAAGCACCGCTAGGTGCAATGTATACATTGTAGTTGTCGGATACCGTGAGAAGGGGTACCCTAAGCAAGATCCAAAAAACGACTGCTTAGACTTCGTAAAGATCGAAACCAGCTAAACGTTGCGGGCCTCGGCCAATTGTCCGACTCGCCCGAGGCCCCATCGCCGCGAGCCTCGCCCGACTCTCCGCCTCGCCCGAGGCCCCTCACCACGGGCCTCGGCCGATTCCCCGCCAAAAGCCTCGGCCGGGCCACCGACCCTCTGCCTCGCGCAAGGCGGACTCGGTAGCATTCCGCCACCTCTTCCTTCTCCCGTCCCTCTGGCAAAACGTCGTGTCACGTCAACTCAGCCAACTGCTGCCCCTGACAACAGCCGCACGCCCGGCACAGTACAGCAGAATGGCCGATGGGACAGGAGGCAGGACTGGGCAGGGGTTACCCGCCACTGTACTAACCACCGTGATGCCCATGCCTCACTGTGCTGCCAACCCCTGCACCGAGGACAATGCAGCGTGGGGAGCCACATCTGGGCTACTGTGGCCTCGGAACCAGTACCCAAGGCCAATAACTCCCCCCAAGGCCTCGACAGTTTGCTTCACGGGCTCGGCAGCCTGAGGGTCCATGACCACCGAGCCCCCCACGATGGCTCGGCCTCGGCATCTGCAGAGCCGCTGCTCCCTGCGACGTCATTACCCGGCAACCCGCACGTCGCCCGCCATGTCCTGCATCAAGCCGTACTGGAGCCCCACGACGCACAAGACCGAGTACGACCAGCATGTCACTCCCGCACGTCCCATCGAGGTGCTCAACCACTCCGACAAATCACACGACGGCGCAGTACAGCGACGTGGCAGACCAGACGTCCGTCACGTCAGCACCCTGCCATCCACGACGGGACTGTGCAAGGGTTACCGGTACTGTGTTGCCTAAACTCCTGCACCAAGGACGGACACGACGTGGGGAGTCAGAACCGGGTTCCTGAGACCTCGGGACCAGCGAACCGACCGCTCCGCCCCGCTCGAGACCCCCGATGAGCCTCGGACGAACTAACCGAGTTCCGCCTCGCCCGAGACTCCCGTAGGGCCTCGGGCGAACTGGCCATGCTCCGCCTCGCCCGAGGCTGGGCTTGTCCCGCAATCTCGTCACCTCCGCCTCAAAAGTCACTCTGGCAGGCTATCGCATCCAATTAATGCACCCAGCAAGCCACGATCGGTAGTACGCCGCGACAGGAGCGACAGGACAACGGTCAAATCGCCTTTTTACCATCCCTTACTGGCAATACCTGGTACCGTATCCTGTAGACGCATGTTCCGCACTGTTCCACCTAAATCAACTATCGACGATGGCCGCCCAGACCTCACATTGCCACCCACTAAAGGCCTTGGCACAGCAGGCCTCAGCATAGTGGGTCTCGGCCTCAGCACGGCAGGTCTCGGCACCGCCTACTACAGCAGCCACCAGACCTCGACACTTCACCGAGTCAACAAAAGTACAAGAGCGCAGCATGTCGCCCACCTTGAAGACCATACCGACCAGACATCGACGGGAACTCCCACGACGCCATGCTGCTCCAGGAAGCGGAATACGTCAGTAAATAGTAGCCTTCTCATGTACCCCTCGCTTCCTCCTTGTAACTATAAAAGGAGGTAGTCAGGGCCATTTCTGGGGGGGAGGAGGATGAACACACCGATAGAACTAGACACCTCTACGCTGCTTGAGAACAACGTCTCAAACAGCCAGCACCACCCTCGCCGAGACCTGGGGCTGGCCCCCTCTCTCACCCAGCTTGTAACCCCCTACTACGAGCACTCCGGTGCAAGGAATACAAGATCGATCTTTCAGACTGGACGTAGGGCCTTGATTGCCCGAACCAGTATAAACCTTGTGTCTCTTTGCATCACCATCCGGGATTAGGGACACGCAGCACAAATTCACTCGTTGGTTGAGGGACCCCCGGTTCCAAAACACCGACAGTTGGCGCGCCAGGTAGGGGATTCTGCGTGTCAGCTTCGTCATCCTAGCAAGTTCCGGATGGCAGACCCCGTATGACCATTGCGTCTCGGCACCATAGTTTGGTTCGGGAGCCTAGAGTTCATGTCTCTAGGGCATGAGTGCGACATGGTACTCCTCACTCCTCGAACCCCACCGTCCGACGACGAAGTCGCGCCCCGGCAGCCCAGGCGCAGGCGGCGCCCGGGCGGCCGCTCTCGCCACGCTCGCCAAGCACGGCGCGAGCAAGGCCACCCCGACGCTACGTGAGCCCGGGGCGGCACACCACTCCCCGCCGATATCCTACGACCAGCTGTTGGTACAAGGTCCCTAGCTGGGGGCCTGTCTGACCTGAGCCTGGACAAAGGAAAATCACCGGGGGCTTACGGCGATGCCCA
>NW_027097312.1:21413-60000 GCF_019320115.1 Miscanthus floridulus
CCGAGCACCGAGGAGCGAGTTTGTCCCCGGCGTCGCTAGCGATGACCGAGCACCGAGGAGCGAGGAGTCCCGGCATCGCTGGCGATGACCGAGTACCGAGGAACGAGGAGTCCCCGGCATCACTGGCGATGACCGAGCACCAAGGAGCGAGGAGTCCCCGGTGTCACTGGCGATGACCGAGCATCGAGGAGCGAGGAGTCCCTAGCGTCGCTAGCGATGATCGAGCATCGAGGAGCGAGGAGTCCCCGGCGTCGCTGGCGATGTCCGAGCACCGAGGAGAGAGGAGTCCCCGACGTCGCTGGCGATGGCGTCGCTGGCGATGACCGAGTACCGAGGAGCGAGGAGTCCCCGGCGTCGCTGGCGATGACCGAGCACCAAGGAGCGAGGAGTCCCCGGTGTCGCTGGTGATGACCGAGCACCGTGGAGCGAGGAGTCCCTAGCGTAGGCGGCAATGACCGAGCATCGAGGAGCGAGGAGTCCTCGGCGTCGCTAGCGATGACCGAGCACCGAGGAGCGAGGAGTCCCCGATGTCGCTGGCGTTGTCTGAGCACCGAGGAGTGAGGAGTCCCCGGCGTCGCTGGCGATGACCGAGCACCGAGGAGCGAGGAGTCCCCGGCGTCGCTGGCGATGTCCGAGCACTGAGGAGCAAGGAGTCCCCGGCGTCGCTGGCGATGTTTGAGCACCGAGGAGCGAGGAGTCCCCAGTGTCATTGGCGATGACCGAGCACCGAGGAGCGAGGAGTCCCCGGTGTTGCTGGCGATGACCGAGCATCGAGGAGCGAGGAGTCCTCGGTGTCACTGGCGATGTCCAAGCACCGATGAGCAAGGAGTCCCCGGCATCGCTGGCGATGTCCGAGCATCGAGGAGCGAGGAGTCCCCGGCGTCGCTGGCCATGACCGAGCACCGAGGAGCGAGGAGTCCCCAGCGTCGCTGGCGATGACCGAGTACCGAGGAGCGAGGAGTCCCCGGCGTCGCTGGCGATGACCGAGCACCAAGGAGCGAGGAGTCCCCGGTGTCGCTGGCGATGACCGAGCACCGAGGAGCGAGGAGTCCCTAGCGTAGGCGGCGATGACCGAGCATCGAGGAGCGAGGAGTCCCCGGCGTCGCTAGCGATGACCAAGCACCGAGGAGCGAGGAGTCCCCGGCATCGCTGGCGATGGCCGAGCACCGAGGAGCAAGGAGCGAGGAGTCCCCGATGTAGGCGGCGATGACCGAGCACCGAGGAGCGAGGAGTCCCCGGCATCGCTGGTGATGACCGAGCACCGAGGAGCGAGGAGTCCCCAGCGTCGCTGGCGATGACCAAGCACCGAGGAGCGAGGAGTCCCCGGCATTGCTGGCGATGACCGAGCACCGAGGAGCCAGGAGTGAGGAGTCCCCGATGTAGGCGTCGATGACCGAGCACCGAGGAGCGAGGAGTCCCCGACGTTGCTGGCGATGACCGAGCACCGAGGAGCGAGGAGTCCCCGGCGTCGCTGACGATGACTGAGCATCGAGGAGCGAGGAGTGCCCGGCTTCACTGGCGATGACCGAGCACCTAGGAGCGAGGAGTCCCCGGCGTCGCTGACGATGACCGAGCATCGAGGAGCGAGGAGTCCCCGGCATCAAGCACCGAGGAGCGAGGAGTCCCCGGTGTCGCTGGCGATGTCCAAGCACCGAGGAGCGAGGAGTCCCCGGCATCGCTGGCGATGACCGAGCACCGAGGAGCGAGGAGTCCCCGGCGTCGCTGGCGATGTCTGAGCACAGAGGAGCGACGAGTCCCCGACGTCGCTAGCGATGACCGAGCACCGAGGAGCGAGGAGTCCCCGGGGTCGCTGGCGATGACCGAGCACCGAGGAGCAAGGATTTCTCGGCGTCACTGGCATTGTCCAAGCACCGAGGAGCGAGGAGTCCCCGGCGTCGCTGGCGATGTCCGAGCACCGAGGAGCGAGGTGTCCTCGGCGTCGCTGGCGATGGCGTCGCTGGCGATGACCGAGCACCGCGGAGCGGGGAGTCCCCGACGTCGCTGGCGATGACCGAGTACCGAGGAGTGAGGAGTCCCCGGCGTTGCTGGCGATGACTGAGCACCAAGGAGTGAGGAGTCCTCGGTGTCGCTGGTGATGACCGAGCACCAAGGAGCGAGGAGTCCCTAGCGCAGGCGGCGATGACCGAGCACCGAGGAGCGAGGAGTCCCCGGTGTCGCTAGCGATGACCGAGCACCGAGGAGCGAGGAGTCCCCGATGTAGGTGGCGATGACTGAGCACCGAGGAGCGAGAAGTACCCGATGTAGGTGGCGATGACCGAGCACCGAGGAGAAAGGAGTCCTCGATGTTGCTGGCGATGACCGAGCACCGAGGAGCGAGGAGTCCCTGGCATCGCTGATGATGACCGAGCATCGAGGAGCGAGGAGTCCCCGGCATCACTAGTGATGACCAAGCACCGAGGAGCGAGGAGTCCTCGGTGTCACTGGCGATGTCCAAGCACCGAGGAGCGAGGAGTCCTCGGCGTCGCTGGCGATGTCCGAGCACCGAGGAGCGAGGAGTCCCCAGCGTCGTTGGCGATGGCGTCGCTGGCGATGACCGAGCACCGAGGAGCGAGGAGTCCCCAGCATCGCTGGCGATGACCGAGTACCGAGGAGCGAGGAGTCCCCGGCGTCGCTGGCGATGACCGAGCACCAAGGAGCGAGGAGTCCCCGGTGTCGCTGGCGATGACCGAGCACCGAGGAGCGAGGAGTCCCTAGCGTAGGCGGCGATGACCGAGCATCGAGGAGCGAGGAGTCCCCGGCATCGCTAGCGATGACCGAGCACCGAGGAGCGAGGAGTCCCCGGCATCGCTGGCGATGACCGAGCACCGAGGAGCGAGGAGCGAGGAGTCCCCGATGTAGGCGGCGATGACCGAGCACCGAGGAGCGAGGAGTCCCCGGCGTCGCTGGCGATGACCGAGCACCGAGGAGCGAGGAGTCCCCAGCGTCGCTGGCGATGACCGAGCACCGAGGAGCGAGGAGTCCCCGGCATCGCTGGCGATGACCGAGCACCGAGGAGCCAGGAGCGAGGAGTCCCCGATGTAGGCGTCGATGACCGAGCACCGAGGAGCGAGGAGTCCCCGGCGTCGCTGGCGATGACCGAGCACCGAGGAGCAAGGAGTCCCCGGCATTGCTAACGATGACCGAGCATCGAGGAGCGAGGAGTCCCCGGCGTCGCTGGCGATGACCGAGCACCGAGGAGCGAGGAGTCCCCGGCGTCGCTGACGATGACCGAGCATCGAGGAGCGAGGAGTCCCCGGCATCACTGGCGATGACCGAGCACCGAGGAGCGAGGAGTCCCCGGTGTCGCTGGCGATGATCGAGCACCGAGGAGCGAGGAGTCCCCGGCGTCCCTGGTGATGTCCGAGCACCGAGGAGCGAGGAGTCCCCGGCGTCGTTGGCATTGGCATCGCTGGCGATGACCGAGCACCGAGGAACGAGGTGTCCCCGGCGTCGCTGGCGATGACCGAGCACCGAGGAACGAGGAGTCCCCGGTGTCGCTGGGGATGTCCGAGCACCGAGGAGCAAGGAGTCCCCGGTGTCGTTGGCGATGACCGAGCACCGAGGAGCGAGGAGTCCCCGGCGTCACTGGCGATGACCGAGCACCGAGGAGCAAGGAGTCCCCGGCATCGCTGGCGATGACCGAGCACCAAGGAGCGAGGAGTCCCCACCGTCGCTGGCGATGTCCGAGCACCGAGGAGCGAGGAGTCCCCGGCGTCGCTGGCGATGGCGTCACTGGCGATGACTTAGCATCGAGGAGCGAGGAGTCCCCGGCGTCGCTGGCGATGACCGAGCACCGAGGAGCGAGGAGTCCCCGGCGTCGCTGGCGATGATCGATCACCGAGGAGCAAGGAGTCCCTGGCGATGACCGAGCACCAAGGAGCGAGGAGTCCCCGGCGTCGCTGGCGATGTCCGAGCACCGAGGAGCAAGGAGTCCCCGGCGTCGCTGGCGATGGCGTCGCTGGCAATGACCAAGCACCGAGGAGCGAGGAGTCCCCGGCGTCGCTGGCGATGTCCGAGCACCGAGGAGCGAGGAGTCCCCGGCGTCGCTAGCGATGACCGAGCACCGAGGAGCGAGGAGTCCCTGGTGTCACTGGCTATGACTGAGCACCGAGGAGCGAGGAGTCCTCGGTGTCACTGGCGATGTCCAAGCACCGAGGAGCGAGGAGTCCCCGGTGTCGCTGGCGATGTTCGAGCACAGAGGAGCGAGGAGTCCCCGGCGTCGCTGGCGATGACCGAGCACCGAGGCGCGAGGAGTCCCCGGTGTCGCTGGCGATGACCGAGCACCGAGGAGCAAGGATTTCTCGGCATCACTGGCGTTTTCCAAGCACCGAGGAGCGAGGAGTCCCCGGCGTTGCTGGCGATGTCCGAGCACCGAGGAGCGAGGTGTCCCCGGCATCGCTGGCGATGGCGTCGCTGGCGATGACCGAGCACCACGGAGCGGGGAGTCCCCGACGTCACTGGCGATGATCGAGTACCGAGGAGCGAGGAGTCCCCGGCGTCGCTGGCGATGACCGAGCACCAAGGAGTGAGGAGTCCCCGGTGTCGCTGGTGCTGATCGAGCAACGAGGAGCGAGGAGTCCCTAGCGCAGGCGGCGATGACCGAGCACCGAGGAGCGAGGAGTCCCCGGCGTCGCTAGCGATGACCGAGCACCGAGGAGCGAGGAGTCCACGGCATCGCTGGTGATGACCGAGCACCGAGGAGCGAGGTGTGAGGAGTCCCCGATGTAGGTGGCGATGACCGAGCACCGAGGAGAGAGGAGTCCCCGACGTCGCTGGCGATGACCGAGCACCGAGGAGCGAGGAGTCCCCGGCGTCGCTGATGATGACCGAGCATCGAGGAGCGAGGAGTCCCCGGCGTCGCTGGCGATGACCGAGCACTGAGATGCAAGGAGTCCCTGGTGTCGCTGATGATGACCGAGCATCGAGGAGCGAGGAGTCCCCGGCATCACTGGCGATGACCAAGCACCAAGGAGCGAGGAGTCCCCGGTGTCGCTGGCGATGATCGAGCACCGAGGAGCAAGGAGTCCCCGGTGTCCCTAGCGATGTCCGAGCACCGAGGAGCGAGGAGTCCCCGACGTCGTTGGCGAAGGCGTCACTGGCGATGATCGAGCACTAAGGAGCGAGGAGTCCCCGGTGTCGCTGGCGATGACCGAGCACCGAGGAGCGAGGAGTCCCTAGCGTCGTCGGCGATGTCCGAGCACCGAGGAGCGAGGAGTCCCCGACGTCACTGGCGATGACCGAGCACCGAGGAGCGAGGAGTCCCTGGCGTCGCTGGCGATGACCGAGCACCGAGGAGCAAGGAGTCCCCGGCGTCGCTGGCGATGACTGAGCACCAAGGAGCGAGGACTCCCCAGCGTCGCTGGCGATGACCGAGTACCGAGTTGCGAGGAGTCCCCGACATCGCAGGCGATGACCGAGTACCGAGGAGCGAGGAGTCCCTGGCGTCGCTAGCGATGACCGAGCACCGAGGAGCGAGGAGTCCCCGGCGTCGCTAGCGATGACCGAGCACCGAGGAGCGAGGAGTCCTCGGCGTCACTGGCGATGTCCAAGCACCGAGGAGCAAGGAGTCATCGGCGTTGCTAGCGATGTCCGAGCACCGAGGAGCGAGGAGTCCCCGGCGTCGCTGGCGATGACCGAGCACCGAGGAGCGAGGAGTCCCCAGCGTCACTGGCGATGACCGAGTACCGAGGAGCGAGGAGTCCCCGGCGTCGCTGGCGATGTCTGAGCACCGAGGAGCGAGGAGTCCCCGGCGTCGCTGGCGATGACCGAGCACTGAGGAGCGAGAAGTCCCTAGCGTCGCTGGCGATGTTCGAGCACCAAGGAGCGAGGAGTCCCCAGCGTAGACGGCGATGTCCGAGCACCGAGGAGTCCTCGACGTAGGTGGTGAGGTCCGAGCACCGAGGAGTGCTCGGCGTAGGCGGTGAGGTCTGAGCACCGACATAGCTGACGATGTCCGTGCGGTGAAGTGTGCCCACTTAGTCCTCGAGCACGAAGAATCCGAGGGCTGAGGAGTAACCGGTGTAGCTGGCGATAAAGCATGAGCGGCGAACAGTCTGGTCAACTGGTCGGTGGCGAAGTGAACATTGAGTAGAAACGATCGGTAAACAGTCCGATCAACTAGTCGGCGACGGAGTCCATGAACCAAGCGGTCTGACCAGTTGATCGGTGGAGAAGTCCGAGCACCACGTGGTCCGATCACCTGGACGATGATCCTGCAATACAAACATGTAGAACGGGTAGTACATGATGCACAAATAAATAAACTCCGGAGAAAAATCAGCAATGGTGATGAAACGACGTATGCAGTTCGGCGATCAGTTGGTGTGAAAATATATTTATGTTTAATATAAACCGCCCGAACAGTTAGTGTGTAGCTGAGTCTCCAGCCCTAGCTAGCCCATAGTCCATAACATTGAGCGCGGAGCCTGTGCACGTGTAGGAGGAACAGGCGTGACCAAGGAGCTGCTACCGACCACCCATAACATAGAGCGCGGAGCCCGTAGCACATGTAGGGAGGAGCCAAAGACAGGGCCGTCTCTGGAGGCGTCCGAGCATCAACGCGACTGTTCAGGGGTTCGAAAAATCGTTTGGAGAGCAAACATAGAGAAAACAGTTCGGAGAAACATTATGGCGATATACGGAGATTGGAGAATATTTAGAAGAATACTAAAGCATGACTTAGCTTTGGACGGAGCGTCTGGTCGGCGGCGTATAGCGTTATCTGGTCGGCGTTGACGGCGAGCACCTGGTGGGTGGTGAGTTGTTGGTGAAGACGACCTCGGAGGTGGTTCCGAGATCGGATCTGCTATCGCGGGGGCTGATGTAGCCAGCGATGAATCGTCGTAATGTACCGGCATGGATCTGCATGAGATTGATGACGAGATCACACTGTTGATTTGAGGTCCATTTGGCTCGCCATGGATCAGCGCGCACAACCCCTACCTGGCGTGCCAACTGTCGATAGAATATGCTCGGCAGTTCACCGAGGGGTATCCCGCGATGGTAGATTTGTCGGTGGGGATGCACGTAATCAGGAACCGAATGGTGACACAAGGCGCAGAGACAGCGATTTAGACAGGTTTGAGCCGTCTGATCGACGTAATACCCTACGTCCTGTGTCTTTGGTGTATTGTATTGATCTGGATGACCAAGTAGCTAGATGTAGCCTATCCGCTAGGGGACCCCTGCCTCTCCTTATATAGTCTAGAGAGACAGGGTTACAAGTAAAGTATCCTATTTGGTACTATACAATGTCTTGCGGTGCACGCCGAGCAGCGCCGTGCACGTCTTGATCTTGTGGGCCGGGACACCTCCAATGGTGCGGCCCATGTCTTGGGGCCCATACCCCCACAGTGCCACAAGGCTGTCGCGCCGAAGACGATGGCGCGAGAAGCCTGTTGTGCCACCTAGGCCAACGCGACAAGGACTCACCAGGCAGACCAGCAATTTTTGGTGTCGATGGCTGGCAGTGTCGTGCAAGCGGGGGTGGCGCGATAGAGCCACGCCTTGTGCGCTAGCATGACACTATCATGCTAGGCAACCATCCACACTAGAAATGTTTGGCCTGACTGGCGACTCCTTATCGCACCGGACTAGGTGGCGTGACAGGCTTGGCACGCCATCGACTGCGGCATGACAGCCTTGTCACGCCAATATGGCCAGCGCGACAGTCCAGGAAATCACCACACTTCAGCCAAATTTTTTCCAAACATACGTCCTTAAAATTGAATTTTCTTCATTTTTTTCCAAACACCAAATTTGTTGGCCATTTCCTCCAAGTGACGCTATTTTTGTGAAACCATTTCCTAAGTCCACCATTTCATAACTTTTTAACATTGTATTTTCTTCATGGTTTCAAAACATTGTTCACATAGCATTACAGACCATAAGGAGTCAGACCATAACGAGTTCGAAGTATTACACACGATAAGGAGTTTGAAGCATTGTTCGTACAACTCAAGGTCATCATCATCACATACATAAGTGTTCCATCTAGCATATACAACCACTACTACTAACACGAGTCTTCCATCTACCATGAACAAGTATTACCAAATGGCAACCCATGGTCATTTGCAAAATATGTACAGATCTTGCTGCCATTGCACAAAAGAAGCTGCGCTTTCATATCAGTCCTCCATCTACCATATACAAGGCCTACATAATGCCAAACCTATTGGCATTTGTAAAATATGTACTGCACCTTGTAGGCATCAGTTGAGAGGAAACACTACTCATCGTCCTCATCATCGTCATCGTCATTGTCATGGTCATGGTCATGGTCATCGTCATCATCATCGTCATCGTCCTCCTCCATGGGTGCAGGGATATGGCCGTGGTTCGGTGCATCATCAGGGACTATAAAAATGAAACAATGTCTCATTGGCAACAATTGTAAGAAGATGCACAAGTCAAAACAAATTTCTAAATCAATTACTCACATAAACGACGATTCAAATGCCTGTGGAAAAACGCCATCTCTCTAGCAACCTCCGCCTCCTTAAAGTCATAGGCCTCCTTGTTTTGTCACTAGAAGCTCATCAGCTCAGCCTCATTATTGTAAAAACTCAGCTGTCGACCAGTCACTTGAGGAAAGCCCTCTAAAATCTTGTTACGGGTCTTCCATGATGGCATCTCTACCCCGTACCTCATCCTCACCTCTATCTGCTTCTCCTCCCACATCCAACGCTTCCTGTCTTTTTCAAGAGGCGAATGTATCTTCAGCCTCTCTAGTAACTCTCCACGACCATGAAAGTCCTCCCAATTACATGTCCTCCCCACCAAAGCAAACGCAAAGCAATGAGCAAACAAACCGGTGGCCTATGTTCATGTAGTAACTTCACCGGTTCAATCAACTCATCCATAACTCAAACGGCCCTCCATAAGCATTGCCACAATAGTATCCATATCCTATCTTAGACGGAACAACTCCTTCGTGAGCCTTGATGCCACACTTGCACTTATGGTCCAGCATCTTTATGCATGGCCATGGCTTAATGCCTGCTTCAAACTCCGCAAATTTATACTCAGAATGCCAGTGCGATTTAGGTCCATAGTTCTACTCCTCAAAGTCACAAGATGAGAACCCTCTCTTCAAAAACCAAATGTTCCAAGTGTAACATTGCATGTGCAAAGCGCATACAAGCTTAGAGATAGATTGCTTTCATGAGAACTTACATAATCTGGCAATCCATAGCGATAGAAGGCAGTGAATGCTCCACGTTGGCTAGGACTAGTTAGTAGCGCACACTCCACAATTGCATTTAGCAATACTGGCCAGACGGCGCAAAGCAGCATCAACATTCTCTACCTCTGTCATTTCTAGAGGGTTCAGTGGTGGCAAAACTTAACGAACAAATTCTGAATATGGAACGTTGTTCTAGGGGTCATAAGGAAACAACGTAATCGATAGATTGAACAATTCATCACCGTCGATCCACTAATAGAAGCTGCATACCTCTAGGTAGGCATCAAGTGTCGGGGGACGATACTTAAGTTGGCAACAGTAGAAAGCACGCCCAGCTGACGTAGGATGCCATGACTACTTCACAAATGCTGGTAACCCATAGTAACACAATGGTGTTGGCTCTGCTGGTAGAAAAGGATCGATAGCACCATGATCCTTTGGATGGTGCACGAATTGGTTGTTATTTGGAACCACCATTGAACCTATTACAAAGTAGTTCAACAAAGCAAAGATATGAACCAATACTATTACACAGTTCAACAAACAATTTCCATCTCAACCATCTCTATAATCATGTAAACCCATTAAGCCAAACCCTAAAACTAACTTATTGAATGTAAATGATGTATATAAATATATAGTCAAACTCATCTATACATCTAATCACCAAAAAAACTTCGAATCACACACTTCCAAGAAACTTTACTAACAACAGTCCAACCCATACTGCTGTCTAAACCAGTGCACTCAAACCCTAAAGCACTAGCAACTAAAACCAATCACAAAAATCATAAAATTTCAACAAGTACAACATGAACCATAATTTATTAGACATGATTAGCCAAAGCAACTTTCATTCAACCAAACAAAAGCCAGTATTGCACACAATAGTGTAAACTAGAGCAGTATATAAACATTAACTAAATACAAAAAAACAACAGAGGTGAGCGAGTCATACCTCATGCACGAGACCGTTCAAACCTAAAATGCAAATGCATACTTGATCAAAGGCAAATAGAGGATGGGAGGAAGAAAAGAGAGAGAAGAGAGTAACGTGAGCTCACCTCGAGCTCACCCAGAATGAAGGGAGAGAGAAAAGAGGGAGGAAAAAAGTGGCGGGCCACGGCCATATATGGGCCTATCACGCCGGAGTCGCTGGCGCGATAGGCCGGGCCCACGCTATGCCATGCCAGCTCCGGTCAACCATCGACGCTAGCGTGGCTCCCCTTGTCACGCTAGTGCATGTGGCACGATAGTGTGGTACTAGTTCAGTTTTACAAAAAAAATTGGATTAGTATTAAAATACTGATTAAAAAATATTAAAAATAAAAAAATCCAAGACTATCCTACTGGTCACTATGGGATACACGAGCCGCACTCGGCAAAGCCCCAAAAACACTTGGCAAAGCATTTGCCGAGTGTTGCACTCGACAGAAGACACTCGGCAAAGGTTTTAATGGAAAAGACTGTTTTGCCGAGTGTCAATCGTCGGGCACTCCGCAAAGGGATGGGGAGGAGAAGATGCTGCCCTTCTCTTTATGCAGGGCAATGCATGCATAGCAGGAGTAGAGGTCTTTAGCAAAAGGGAAAGGGAAGGGCGATTCCAAACATTAGCATGAGGTGGGTTTAGTTTTTTGGCAGTCGTTGGCACTCCCCCCTTAGCCGTTGCCCCTTCAGAACCTTAAGCGTGAGGTAGTGGGTGCAGATACACAGGAAAAGCCGCAAAGCGCCCTGCCAAGTCACCAGATAGTTTCCTTGCTGCCGCCATACCGGTCCACAAATATCTAACGCGCAAGTCACAGCTGCGGCCTACTGGCCTGCCTATACACTTTCAGGCAGCTTCATCTAGGAATAATATTTTCTGTCTCATTAGTTCATCACCTCATCCGGGGGATTGAGGAAGCTCTCGTTGCATGCATCTGGCTCATTCCATCTGCTTTTAAAAAAAATCCAATTACCCGGCTTTTCATAAATAATAAGGAGGTAGCAACACAACTAGTTTACAAGCGTGAGGAGCACTACCTTCAACGGCCTAAGCTGCAAAGGTATTGAAGAGCTAAAAGCATGTTGCTCACTATTTGGTCTTACAACAGGAAGGGGTTGTAGGACACCCCTACCCCCCCACGCCACCATTTACTAGGTATTACATGTATCCCTAATCTTCTCAAAAACCTCTGGCGCCCCTTTCCTATTTTCCCTGAAAGTTATCGTGTTTCTCTGCTTCCATATGCTCCAAGTGGTCATGATCGCCAGTGAGTGCGCCATCTTGTTTCCCTTGCCTATCAGCTAGGAGAACCAATCTTCAATGTTTAGGTCCTTAAGTTCCTTCACGTACCCCTTCACCTCCACGTCGCTCTCCTCCAAGGGCAACTCGGGCGGCGCCATCGCCCCGTCTTCGGGCCCCTCCAATGTACCGATGATCTTGTACTATGTGATGGAGCACCACCTACCCCAAAGAGTGATGAAGCAGTTTGGTAGGAAACAAAATTTCCCTCTACAGCATGAGTCGACAATCCGGCAGTTGTATGAGTAAGCTGGACTTTGCATGTATCATGACTGACCATTGCATGCATCGTATATGTCCTCAAAATATAATGTGTCCTCCTTGCAGGTGTTCTAGGAGGAAAAGATTCGGCAGCAACAACTGGCTTATCAAACATGAAAAGTACGTGCAACAGTGCACTACACCATGACCCACTTTTCCCTACACTTAGGTGTTGGTAAATCTAGTGTTTGAACAACACATTTTATGTAGGCAATTGTGTCATCTTTTAGCGTCATATAAACTGTCGCCAAAAGTACCCTAAGGCTACACCTTATATGTCGGCGTTTCTCCTCCCAACGATAAAAGTTTCGGCGAAAGTTATAGACAAAAAAAATTGTCGTCGTAGCCTAATGCATCCACTCTCAAAGTGTCGTTAAAAGGGGTAGGCACACAACCGAGTAGATGTGAAATACCTACGTGGGAGATTGAACGCCCCAAAATAGAAGCCGGTGCAGGAGCGAAATATTGAGCCCAATAAAACAAACAGTCACTAGGCCCAATCGTCCCGTCCACCCACATAGTCACGCCACCGAAGCCACCGCTCCAACCCCACATACGTACGCCGCCCAAGCTGTCGCTCCAGCCGCACGTCGTCGAAGGCCAATGGAGACAACACCACCCAGCCATCGCCGCCCCAGCTTCCCGCCGCCCCAGCCCGCCATCGCCCCAGCATCCCACCACCCCAAGCCACTGCCCCAGACCCCACCGCCCAAGGGACGGATGCCGCCGCAGCCCTCTGTCGCCCTAGCTCCCCGCTACCTCAGCCCGTCGTTGCCCCAGCATCCCACCACCCCAAGTTTCGGCCCTAGACCCCGCCGCCCAAGGGACGGATGCCGCCGCAGCCCTAGGCCACCGCTGGCGAGCAAGAGGGCTACCACCGCTGCATCCCTGTTCCCCTCCACATCCAGGTGCATCACCTCGGCATCCCTTTCCTTCCATCCCATTCCCCTGTGTGCTAGGGTTTGGGGACAACTAATTTTCTTATACTTTTTTCTTGGTGGCAGAAAGGATGAGACAAATGTGAGAAAGGACTGAAAGATTCAAGGTTTGTGTTGCTTCTCTTCCCAAACTTTCATTCAATCTAGATCCACATCTCTTCCCCTCTATGGAGAAGGAATCCGATTTAGATGCGATGTTTACTTCTTTAGTTGATTTTGCAGAGGAATCAGCTAGATTCAATATCTTGTACACATCACAATCCATCACTTGCATGTAAGTTTTGTTGTGCCAGATCTACAACTTATTTCAAGTATTAAGACAAAATTCACACTGATGGCAATTCATAGTCATTTTACTTTAGTCCTTTATGCGAAAAACATGATGTGACTGTTCTATATAAAAAAGAGAGAAGGGAATCAATTGAACTTTAAGCTGCAAGTGCAAGTATACGTTAGTCTTGGAACTATTGAAATGCATACATGTGTCCTCGTTGCAAAAAGACCAGTTCTGAGTTTTTCTTTCTTTCTTATACATGTTGATTAATGTCTAATAAGGAAGCACTAAAGGATTCAACTCTTCGATTTTTCTTTCTACACAAGTCGTCATGAACTATAGATTGGAAGTAAGTTTCCTTGTGCTCAAGTTTTCGCCTTATCTGTATGGCCTTATGTGATTAATTAGTGTTGATAATATTATCTACAGGGAGCACGTGCAAGTTGGCCTTCTAGTCTTCATCTGCTCTTCTACTGTCATTGCTTGATTGGTATGCTCTTCTTTTCTTATGAACTTTGTCTCTCCATTTGGCATAGAATTGTAGGTTGTGTGTGATCTGTGATGTGATGATTTTGGTTTCTAAAAACTAGACTAAATTTCCCCTATAGATCCTGTTGATGGCTTGTGGTGAGACGATTTTTTAGCATCAAGTGTGGTAAAATTGATTTATGGTTCATTTGATGGTGCATCTGCCTGCTCAAGCAAGACTTGCTGGTCATGTACACTATCGTATTGCTCTTGGCGTGCAGTTTTGTGAAGTGGTTGTTAACCATGTGTTTATGAGGAACGTTGTACTGCCTTGTCCATATGAAGGGGTCACCACCATTCTAGAGGCTCGTGGGAGATGCATTGCTTGGCCACATGACAGAGTAATGGTCTAACCTCTTTATATTCTTGAAAAAAACAATCATTATATTTGGTTGATTAGTAATATATTTATTTTCTACTAGATGAAGGATGACAAGAAGTCATTGCAACAGTCAAAAGGTGGTGGCACAGCTTGAAGGTATTTTACTTGAACATTTTGATGTATATATTTAGCTAGCAGCAACACTTATATTCACTTTCAGATTAGACCAAAGGTGTGCTATTATTCTCCACTAAATTAGGAGATTGTTGTGATAGCTAGATCCATCAGTGCAATCCAATGAAGCAGAGGAAGCCATAACTATTTGTTAATTGCATTGGTTAATTGTATTGGTTGGTGCAAATTCTGTGTTTTTAGATAAGTGAAAACTCTACAGTAATTGTAGTTCCTCTGCTATCCTCGTCCATGTCTTTTTGCATAGGGTGATCGTGATTCTGCAAATTGCATTGGGTTCTTTGTTTACCTGTTGATTCTTGTGCTGATCTACTTGGAGAAGAAATTTACTTATTTCTTTTAGTTATGCACTACTTTGGGAATGCTAGATGTATTCTGAATCTTGATAATGTGTATGAAGCTATTATACCAGTGCCATGTAGCATTGTAGCCACTGTTGTATAGCTGTTGTGGAAAGACAAACTTTGACATCTGTGGCATAACTTGCTTGGCATTTTATGATTTCCAACATTGTCCCACTACCATGCTTGTTGGTAGCTGATCTGAAATGTATGCTGCATGGATGTTTGTGTTTCTCTTTCTGCCACATCTTCTATTATTCTACAGAAAATGTGCCCTACAAATAGTTTACCACAAAGCATGGGGCATGCATATTGGCCAGCATTTAGTTCTAAATATGAATTATCATTGTTGTACATCTCTAAAGAGAGTTATCTTCTTTTCTTTGATACTCTCCTGTGTCCTATCAGCTAACTGATAATTTGGTTGCATCCTTCTTCATGCCAACATCTAACACTTCTATAGTTTTGCGGTGTATGTCACCTACTCACCTAGAGCACGGTTAGCAAGCCTTATGATAATGAAAATCTATGTCTTGTACTCTTAAATGCTATGCCTGGATTTTGTGAGTACCCAGACTTTCAGAATGTAAGTTTGGGCCTGCACGTTGCTTGCTTTGTTATTGTTGAATTTCTAGTGGTAGCTCTACTGCTGAATTTTTTTCTAGCTACGGATTCGGAGGTTATTCTTAATTTGTAGCCATTCAAAAGATTATACAAATCCTACTGCCAAACAATTGGTAGTTCAAGGTTTGCACACTAGAGCCACTTGTTGTGTGACAAGAGTACATAACCTTCTTTAGCAGTATAGCTTTGGCAAAACTTAGCCAAGTTTCAGGGTTCTAGGGAAGTCTCATACATTTTCAGTCTAAATAGATGATGTGTGAGAAAATCTCCTAGTGCTCTAGTCTCCAATCCCATATTAGTGATTGATGAAACCTATTCCCTAGAGATCATATTATGTGGGTGGATTAACATAAAATTTCACTCTACCATGTTTCAGTCTTCCATAGAACATGCAGTCCCTATCATGTGTGCTTTTGGGTAGATCATGACGAATACTTTACTTCAAGTTAAAATAGCGCATCAGATTACTTGGTTCATAGGAGATGCATGCTGGCTTAATATACTTAAGTTTACACACAGCAGATAAAATATTTCAGAGGAAGATAAGCTTTCGGAACGAAGCTTTGCAATTTGTAGATGGTTCTCAGTTTCCTCTGGTTCTAAATATTCTGATTATTTTGGAATTTTGCATATTGTGCATTTCATATTAGGAGAAAATGGTGTTGGGTTATTCCATAGGAATGCTAAAAATAGCAAGTGATGGAGTGAAGAGCCTCATTTGTTTCTGTATCATATAGTTGAACATAAAATAATCAAGGGAACTCATGCATAGATGCTGCATTTCAGTTTTGGCATTCTTTTAGAAAACAAGCAGCCCCATAAGACCTCGTGTATTTGCTTCTCCAATATAAATGAAAAATGATGTTCTATGATTGACTAAAATAGATCAACGTTGCAAGAGTTAATGTACAGAGCACATTGCACTGATATTTCACATTTTTCATATTAGGTACTATGTGCTGTTGCAAGTATTTTGGATTGGCAACCTTTTGAGGTTCGATCAAAGAGTTGTTACATGTTCTGTAGAGTGGCAGCAACCATATGTGCATGAAGCTAGTGTTCAAGTATTTTAGAGTGGCAGCAACCATATGTGCACGAAGTTGGTGTTCAAGTATTTTGGAGTGGCAACAAGTGTCCGAGAATTGCTGCAGGATGACATGAATTGTAGTTTTGTTCTTTTGTTGGCACCTACTATCGTGTAGGACAAAGACATGGAACTGTTGAATGCCACTTTTGTGCCCAAGTCCTGATCTATTGATCTCTTAGCTTTAGTCATAACCAATTAATACAAGACTTGTGTTATGTCTATACATGTCTGTAACTGACTAATCTATATCTTGGACCTATATGGCTCTATGTACTATGATCATCACTTGTGTATATATATATATATCAAGTTGGTGTTTGTTTGGAAAATCTAATATATTATTTATACAAAAAATCAAGTGAATTTGTTCAATGTGATGCCTTCTATATGAGCAAAAGTGGATTTGTCAAATTATTTTAATTATAATTATATCTATGCAGTTTTGCTGATAGTTTTTTTACAGGGTATGGTTTGTAAAATACCTTGGAAATGGTTTGGCCAACATACAAACTGTCGGGAAAAGGTCTTAATTGTCGGCGTAGGTCTTAACTATCGGCAAAGGGTTAACTGTCGGCAAAGGTTTCAACTGTCGGCGTAGGTAGACCGTTTGCCTACACATAAAGTGTCGGGGATTCTGTTAATTGTCGGTAAAAGTTTCAGCGATGGCTTCTAACGCGACTGTTTCTAAACTGTCGGCAAAACTTTTCGCGGTAGGTTATCTATCGGCAAAGGTGCCCTTTGCGTACAATAGAAAGTGTCAGCAAATGTATGTTGTGTTATCGTGGTGGGAAGCTAGAGAGAGGCTAGAACCGACTAATGGGGCTCGGTGTGTGACCAGGGAGTACCGTGAGTACATAGCATGGCTTCACAGGTGTTGGTATATTAATGCACACAAATAAATCCACAAGCGCACGTATACCGCTGTAGCTTTCAACCGGAGGTATTCCAAGTTTCGTATCCACAGGGAAACGTATAAGATAAACTACATGTCTAACTTAACTAGGGGTAGCAACAAGGTTAGGATAAATAAGAGTATAGAGGAGATCACAAAGGTCTTCTAGTTCTAATTTTGGTATGCTATGTCTTCTATTGTTCAACTAGGGATATTACTAATGCGAATCACAAGCAGAGTATGTTTCCTATAGTAACTAAATCCTGCTAGGCCTACAAACGGGAGGTGGACTACAGAGGATTCAACGAGGCTATAAGAGTCACCCTCGATGAGCTACCACCTGATCTGGAATATAGGGTGCATCAAGTAACCCGGTCTAAGCACCACGTTTACACCTACAATTACTACTTTAACCTAGAGCGTCCTATAGATTAAAGAACTCAAAGAGTTATGAACCTGATGAGCAATATAAACAATTACTTACTTGAATCAGAAGTTGATTACCAGAGAATCCTCAAAAGCAAGCTCAAGTAGAACTTGGATCTGCCAAGGCACAAGCCGTAGAGTGAGCACCGACCGGCCGGCACCTCCTCCAAACTCTGCCCTCACTCTCTATCTCACTATTCTATTTATAAGACTAAATCCTATGGAGGACTAATCTTGTCTTGATTGCTGGCTCTGATCCTGAAGATATGAATTAGAGTTTTAGGGATCTGCTGAGGGAGGGGGGCAGGGGCTGATATATATAGGCCGGAGCGTCCATCGTGAGCCCTTGTATCAAACCGACTTAAAGGATGGGGTAGATACAACATAGGAGGAGGTGGAGAAACCGACATTTGCGACGTGGAGGCTAACAGGTGGCCCTAGGGGCCGGGCGGCTTGCAGATGGGGCCAGCCAGCCCCACATGGCAGCCCCTTGGCTTCCGCTTCGGTGTGATGTCCTCTGGAGTCCTTTGGAACCTTTTGGTGCCCATTTCACGGTGGATAAGCATGATTAATTCTGACATGTAGGTCCACCTTGACGGTTTTCTAGATAAACCCTACAGAAAATACAGATTCACCGAAACTCGTGGAATTTTTACGTTTAAACCCCTAGACCTTTGTTGGTGATCACAATTGTGACCTAATATATGTTTTATTGACAGTTTATAATGGTTGTTAACTACCGTCAACAACAGATCCACTAGAACCAGTGTGCATCCACCGGTGTCAAGCATTCCAATAGATGAAGAAGGGAGCGACGACGATGACCCCTATGATGTGATGACAAGGACGAGTGTGTAGCCACAGAGAGCGCCACTTGAGAACTACATGGTAAGCATTTCATTTGAACTATGCCTTCACGCAGCTTCACTTGAAAGGAACATGGCCATGATGATTATGCATGTAATCTAGGCAACTCAGCTACCTCACCTTTCCAATGAGGCCAGAGTTTACCTTGGACATGCAACAGGGATCGAGAATTCATACCTTGAAGAATTTGCCAAGGTAGTACCCCTATGCCTATGTATATTCCTACTCACCCGAAATGATATGTAAGCACTTCTCATTTCACATGACCATGGTTATAGAAGGTGTTGACATCCTATCGACGGATGGCTCGCAAGTTGAGTTGCATGAGAGCCGAAGATGTACAAGTGCCACCTCCCGGATTCCACCAAGGACGACAAACCCGTACAAGTAAATGGGTGGCGATTGATAGACCGGAGAGCTCCCGTCCAAGACATAGGGATGAGGAAGACGACTGATGATGGAGGTGAAGATGACATCGATGATACAACTTATGAGCAAGACGAGCTGACGGGTTCCCAACTTGTTGATGCTCCTCAGGTACACAAACACAGGTGCATGTGTCATCAGTAACTACTACATGATTTCTGATGGTCCTCTAGCGATACAAAGCCCCTATGTTGTATATGTTTTGTGTAGAGTTCATCCCAACGCCCACGACGAGGTCAAGGACGAAACGTGCGAGGACATGCTAGTGACCGCTCCGACGTCGGTGGTCCTAATCTCCAACCAACAAATCTAGGTAGCCTGCGTCGTCCTCGAGAGCCCTTCACGCCTAACCCTTAATCTCAAGCATGCTTTGTGAACTATGTGCTTCTTTTGTTGCCTATGTTGGTCATGGTACAACTATGTCGACTATGTGCTCATTTGGTGGACTATGTTCGTCGTGTAGGACTTTGTGAACTATGTGAACTTTGTCGATGACTTGTGAACTATGTGGACTTTGTGAACTAAGTTTGTCATGCATGAAGTATGTGGACTTGATGTTATATGCTATGTTGGTCATGTATTATTTGTTAACTTGTGACCCATGTTGGGCATCTATGAACTATTATATGCTATGTATGATGTCTTAATAGTTTTTTGCGTTAAGAAGTGTGGAAGAAAAGGAAAAAGACTTGTTTCTAGGCCTATCGCTCTAGACTTGCTGGTGCGACAGCCATCACGAAGCACTGTGCAAATGGCTGTCGTGCCAGAGTCGTTGGCGCCATAAGGCTGTCGCGCCAGAGACGATGGCGCGAGAAGCCTGTTGCGTCACCTAGGCCAAAGCGACAAGGACTCACCAGGCAGGCTAGCAATTTCTGGTGTCGATGGCTAGCAGTGTCATGCCAGCGGGGGTGGCGTGATAGAGCCACGCCACTCTGGCTGGCGCAAGACTATCACACCCCGTCCGCTAGCGTGACACTATCACGCCGGGCGACCGTCCACACCAGAAACGTTTGGCCCGATTGGCGACTCCTTATCGCACCAGACTAGGTGGCTCGACAGGGTTGGCACGCCATTGACTCCGGCGTGACAGCCTTGTCACACCAATGTGACGAGCGCGACAGTCCGGGAAATTACCACACTTCAGCCAAAATTTTTCCAAACATACGTCCTTAAAATTGAATTTTCTTCATTTTTTCCAAACACCAAATTTGTTGCCCATTTCCTCCAAGTGACTCTATTTTTATGAAACCATTTCCTAAGTCCACCATTTCATAACTTATTAACATTGTATTTTCTTCATGGTTTCAAAACATTGGTCATATAGCATTACACACCATAAGGAATCAGACCATAACGAGTTTGAAGTATTACACACGATAAGGAGTTTGAAGCATTGTTCATACAAGTCAAGGTCATCATCATCACTTACATAAGTGTTCCATCTAGCATATACAACCACTACTACTAACACGAGTCTTCCATCTACCATGAACAAGTACTACCAAATGGCAACCCATGGTCATTTGCAAAATATGTATAGATCTTGCTACCTTTGCACAAAAGAAGCAGCGCTATCATATCAGTCCTCCATCTACCATATACAGGACCTACGTAATGCCAAACCTATTGGCATTTGTAAAATATGTACTGCACCTTGTAGGCATCAGTTGAGAGGAAACACTACTCATCATCCTCATCATCATCATCATCATTGTCATGGTCATGGTCATCGTCATCGTCATCGTCCTCCTCCATGGGTGCAGGGATATGGCCATGGTTCGGTGCATCATCAGGGACTACAAGAACGAAACAATGTCTCATTGGCAACAATTTTAAGAAGATGCACAAGTCAAAACAAATTTCTAAATCAATTACTCACATAAGCGATGATTCAAATGCCTATGGAAAAAGGTCATCTCTCTAGCATCCTCGGCCTCCTTAAAGTCGTAGGCCTCCTTGTTTTGTCGCTAGAAGCTCATCAACTCAGCCTCATTATTGTAAAAATTCAGCTATCGACCAATCACTTGAGGAAAGTCCTTTAAAATCCTATTACGGGTCTTCCATGATGGCATCTCTACCCCATACCTCGTCCTCACCTCTATCTACTTCTCCTCCCACATCCAACGCTTCATGTCTTTTTCGAGAAGCGAATGTATCTTCAGCCTCTCTAGTTACTCTCCACGACCAGGGAAGTCCTCCCAATTACATGTCCTCCCCACCAAAGCAAACACAAAGCAATGAGCAAACAAACCAGTGGCCTATGTTCATGTAGTAACTTCACCAGTTCAGTCAACTCACCCATAACTCAAACGGCCCTCCATAAGCATTGTCACAATAGTATCCATATCCTATCTTAGACGGAACAACTCCTTCATGAGCCTTGATGCCACACTTGCACTTACGGTCCGGCATCGTTGTGCATGGCCATGGCTTAATGCCTGCTTCAAACTCCACAAATTCATACTCAGAAGGCCAGTGCAATTTAGGTCCATAGTTGAACACCTCGGGTGTTTAAATATTAAAATATGCCATGTCATCATATGCATAGCACCTCATTCATGTGGTAGTGAAAATTTTGATATGCATACACTAAAACAAGTTTACCTTTATGTGGTATGTGTTGAATTGTATTGTTTGAATCAAGTTCGAAATTTTGGTTGGATTTGAATTTTCAAGAAAAACTCTGATTTTTAGTATTTAAATCCTACCCTGAAAACTCATTTCAAAATCTAAGCACATTTTGGGGTTGAGCCCAAAAGCAAAAGTGTAGAGCTTGTCAAGTTATACAAAGTTTGTTTTTGGAGTTTTCAAAGTTGTTATGAAAAATTTGAAGTAATTCGAAAAGGCGTAATTCGTTAAATGTCATCTATTTGAATTCAAAAGTTCATTTCAAAATGTAGACTGAATTAGGGGTTGGTTATAAAAGCAAAGTTGTAGAACTTTGAATTTTAAACAACTTTTATTTTTGGAGATTTTTGAGTTGTTATACAAATTTGGGAGTAATTTGGATTTTAAAACGAATGGCAATTCTATAATTAAGTGGAACAGTGTTCACCGCCTAAGCTACACCGCCGACGACCTTCGGCTTGCTTCCAGGCGCGGTCGTGGCCGTCTGTGGCTTCGCACTGGCGTGGGAAAGGCTCCTGCATGGCTTCCTTGCACTTCTGAGCCACGCTATTTAGCCTTGGCCGTCGCCGTTGGTCCCCGTTTCCTTGCTCTGCTTTTCCCGACGTCGCTGATCATCTCCGTCGAGCCCGCGCCGTCGCCGTAGTGCTTCACCGTCGTAGCCAAGCCTATCGCAGCTTCGCCTATGCCTTGCGCACCCAGCCAACCGGTCGTGGTCGTCTGACTTCGCCAAATCTCGCCGTTCTTTGCCTTTCTTCCTTCTGGCCGGCAACGTCACCAGTGACCCTGCTTCACCATGGCCGGAGCTATACGGTTAGTCTCTGCCCTCGCGTAGTGTTGCTCCATCTTCTCCGTGTTGTTGTGATTCTATGCGACTTGTTGATTGGACCATTCATACACTGCAGCCACCGGGCGTCGAGCTTGTCATTGCCGCCGTCACCATCAACGTCGACAGTAGTGCTCTCTTGCTACTCTCGGTCAATCAAGTGCCCTATTCCGATCTAGGTGAGCCGTTGATGCTATCCGAGTAGTTGTAGGTAGCTCTAGCGAGCTCTAGCGGGTAGAACGCCGTGGCGCCGCTGTGCTCTGCTCGGCCGAGCCGCCATGACCTATGTCATGCTCGAACCTCGCCGTAATCGGTTTAATTTGTGCGTCCAATCGATGCGCCGTGTTGTGAGGAACGTGTTGGTACCATCACCGTGGTTGGAGACCTCGCTGTCGGTGAGATTTCACCGATCAGCGCGTCATTGCCGTGGTCAGCGCCGAATGTAGACGATGATGGGTGGGGTTGGGTTGTCAGTGACTCAATGTTTCAAAATGGAATTTTTATATTTTCAGTATTGAATGAATAGTGATGTGAATTATTATTTTTGTGTAGATTTATTTGGAGCTCCAAAAATTATGAAAATTTTTGTGTGACTTCTCTGTGATGTATATTATTTAGGAAAAATATGAAATGTTGCTTTTCAGTAATTTTTGAATGTGATAAAAATTGCTCAATTAATTAATAAATGGATTTCCATTATTTTTCTAGGCTCAATTAATTATCCAAAAATTATGAAATTTGTTTTGCCACTTACTTATCATGTGATGAATCCTTACTAAAATTTTGAGCTCAATTAGAATAAGTTGAATTATTTCATAATTTTAAATTAAATAATTAATTCATAAAAGCAAATAGTAACCTTTAATGATTTAGGTTTTTGTTTGAAATTTTGGATTGAGTGATGACCTTGGGTCATTAGTTGATAATGATCCTTGGCAATTGATGAATGTGTTACGAAAAAGATTTAGTTCGTTTGACTTGCAACTGTACCACGAAGGAAAGTTGTATTGAATTATTAATTTTTGCATCCATCATCACGCATCATGTTTCATATTCCGCATCATGTTAAACATGGCATTGTTACTACATGTAGTGAACGAAGGTGAACACATGGTAGTTAATCAAGTTGCGGAGGAGGTTAATCCGTCTATTGAGGTCGGATCGGATAATTGTGGGATAACTTCGGATCCTAACTTTTCCATCAACAAACGCAAGCCCCGGATGCATTTAAACATATCTTGTGTTTTACAAATTGATTTCGCTTTTGCTTTTCTTTACTGCATTAAGTGATTAGGAGTTAAGTGAGAACCTAATTGATGCATTACCAATCTTGTTTTCCATATCTACCTTGTTACCAGTTTTAATTCGTATATGCCTAGTTTTGCTTAGCTATGCTTAGAATGATGAAAGTCGGGTGATTACCTATCATCTGCAAGTTTTAAATGGAACTTTGGTTACTTATGTTATCATGTGATATGAGCATGGGGAGTAAAAAATTTAGACCAGGCGGACTCGGTGTGTGTGAGCCACAAGACATGGAGGTCTTGTGAGCGGCTTCTTTCCGCCTGTGTCGATTAAGGTCCGTCCGTTGTTGAACTATGTGAGATGAGACTTTGTAGTACTAACCACATACTCCGGTAAGCCTTAACTTGACAATTCTATTACGAGAATGGCTACCGCGCACTGGGAGTGGAGAGATGGCGGGAATAGCGTGTACCCACGTGGCAGCAGGCTAGATTAGTGGAGTACTGTATTCTCAGGTGGTGCGGACCTATTCTTGTTTTAGAGGATCCGAGAATAGGTTGGTATATGTAGGTCGGGGACCTACATATGTCGTGTGGTCTGGAATTCCTAGCTAGGTCTTTAATCGGTTCGAATCGTCGTTGCTCCTCGGTTATAGAGACTCATTTCTCTGTTCATCATCATAGATAATAACTGAAACTTGAAGTGGTTTGAGAAAGTGTTGTGTACGAAGTTTCATAATCTCAATACGGATCGTGTCACCTTTGTATATGAATTTATGAAGTTTTAAATGTCAAAATAAAGAATTTTGTTAAAGAGCTTTTACGCAAAAGAACTTTGGTTATTGTTAAAGCCATACCTTGAATCCATGAGCCTGCATTCCTGAGTTTATCAGTTCTTATTTCGGTTAAGTCTTGTTGAGTACTTTTATACTCAGGGTTCGTTGACCCTTGTTGCAGGTGAGCCTCATGAGCAGATCTATTTTGGATCATGCTGCATGACTATTGTTCGATCTGACGATGAGAAGTAAATGTGTGGCCCTTGGGCAGGGCAGTTTTATTGTGTGTTTTGTATTATATTATAATGTCACTCCACTATTTTGTTTTGTAATAATCATCGAACTTAGTTGTGAGGTTTGAAACTACTGTTTTATAAACTAAGTTAATTTAAGACTTCCGCTGTTTTTACTCTGGTGTATCTATTTGAATAAACTGTTGTAATACTGCAATGACTCTGTAATGTGATCTTGCTCGGAAATCGTGGATGATTCGGGGTTCCCCGAGGACACCCGACAATCTTCTTAAGTTACCAGGAACATGTGCATGGAGGTCAAAGGTCGTTGGACAGTGACAAGTGCATGTGGGCCCTATAATTTAGGAGGTTCTGCCATAGAATGGTATCAGAGCGCGATCTTTACAAAGTCTTTGTCGTATTGGTTTACAAAAATTTCAAAATGATTTGGGATGACTAAACTTAACTTGTTAATTTGGTCCAAATTGCTTCTGACTTATCTTATCTCTTTCTCACCATTCCTTATTTGATTAAAAAGGTTTTGTGTGGAGCAGTAATCTTACTATGCCCTATATAAAAACAAATGTTGTTTATGTGCTTTATAAGCTTTGATGATTTTGTTCGTAAGAACGATTTATGCATCATGATTAATTCACTCGTTACTTCCTTCACCTCTGAGTCTGGAGTTGAGTAGTGAGTCTGGTTTGAGTAATGTAATCCATCCTAGCTGCTTTTTAGACTTTGATCAAATGGTCTTACTTGGATGAAATTGGCTTCCTATAGTATGGCTCGTACCAAGATGACGCCCCGTAAGTCCACTGGACCCAAAGGAGTTCCTCATCACCAATTTGCCCCTAGGAATGACGGTACTAGTAGTAGCAGCTCTAGGCCTGATCCCCAGGCAGAAATACAGAGGCTTTTGGCTGAGTTAGCACAGGCTACAAGAGATAGAACTTTGGATGCTATCCAAGTAGGAGAACTACAGGATCAATTGAGGCGTCTCACCACCACGCATAGGAACTATGAGAGTATGTTAGTTCGTATGGTGGATGGGAGAAATGAAGCCTGGCATAGAGAAAATGTAGCTAGAGCTAGAACTCATGAGCTAGAATTCTATGTAGAAGATTTAGAAGAACATAATACTTATCTGCATGAGGAAGTTCATAGGCTAAGCAATCTCCTAGATCCAAATCATGAACCTCAAGCTGATGCAATGGACCCCGGTGTCATCCTTGTCGATGATGGCGAATCGGAAGAAGAAGATCCAGAAGAATTAGTGATGGTTGATGAAAGTGATAATGAAGGCGGAAATGTTTTCAGAATGGATACCGAGCCTGAAGTTTGAAGTAATCAAGGAAAGGAGTAGAGTTGTATAATAGTTAGTTCTAGTTAAGTTAAGTAGTTTTTGTTTAGGTACATGCGGGTTTGTGTTTATATTAGTAAACCCTATGTAATGTGTCTGGAGTAAGCTTTTGTTGCAATTCAATAAAGACTTGTGAGTAAAGTTTGGTTTGTTATGAGCAGATGCGTCGTACGCGGGGTTCTTATATTCCTGGTACTTCACAAGATGAGAATGGTATTCCAAATCTACCACCAGTTCCAACAAATCTGGCTGATGCTATAGCCGCACTTGTCAATGTGACAGTTGAAAATTCTTGTTTGCTTCATGAGATAGCTCAAAGTAATCAGAATCAGATGCAAGGAAACCGTGGTCGCCACCATAACAGGCAGGAGGCTACATATGTTGATTTTACAGACACAAGGCCACCGGTGTTCACCAAGGCAGATGAACCATTGGAGGCTGACGATTGGCTTTGAACCATGGAGCAGAAATTTGATCTTATTCCATGCACAGAGATGTAGAAACCTGTGTTTGCTGCCCAGCAACTTAGAGATGCAGCAGGTGCCTGGTGGGCAAATCTAGTGGCTATGCAACCAGCTGGCATTCCAATAACTTGGGCAGAGTTTCGTACTACCTTCAGAGCTCATTATATTCCAGAAGGAGTGATGGCCATGAAGCTAGATGAGTTCCTTGCTTTGAAGCAAGGGGATCAAACGGTTATGCAATATGTGGGTAGATTCAATCATCTGTCGCAGTATGCATCTGAACATGTCAACACAGATGTCAAGAAAAATAAATGGTTCATGAGAGGTCTGAATACCAAATTGCAGACTATGATGACAACTTGTACCAATATCACTTATCATGAGGCAGTGAATATTGCAATTGCTTCAGAGGGAAAGTATCAGCAGCATAAGGAGCTCAAGAAGAAAAAAAGTATGCCGTCTGGATCTTTTGGAGGAAATCAAAAGAGGCAGAGGGTGATTTATCATCCAGTAAATCATAATCGTCCTCCTTATCATCCGCTGTAGTTTCAAGCCAGTCAGCAATCAAATGTCTGCCCTGCTACAACTTATCAGAATCCACAACCGACAAATGCTCCTGGTGGCAATGCTCCAACGTCCTAGGATCACAATTATTCGTGTTACAATTGTGGAAGGACCGGTCATTTCTCCAGGGAATGTCCGTATCCCAGGCAGGCTAATCAAAATTATCAAAAGGCCCCTGCCAATCAACAACAGGGTCAAGCACAGAACAAGAACCACAATCAGAATGCTCAGAAGGGCAAAGATGAAAGGAAGACAGGACGGGTGTTCTATATTCAAGCTGGGGAAATTCTAGAAGGGGAGCTAGTGATGATGGGTATGTTTCCTATTGCTAATCACCCTGCAGTTATACTTTTTGATTCGGGTGCATCTCATTCATTCATCAATAGAACATTTGTGGTAAAGCATGAAATTTCAATTGGGGCAACAAAGGAAAATTTCTTTATACAGTCGCCCAGGGGACGTCTGTGTACTAAGGAAATGGTATACCAGGTATCCATAAACCTAGGTGGACATATTTTTTCCACTACCATGATTATCCTAAAGGATCAGGATATAGATGTAATTTTGGGAATGAATTGGATCTATCAGCATAAGGCTGTTATAGATGCTTTGAATAGAACTATAAGGGTGAGTTTGCCAGATAGTAATTCTCAACTTCTCATCCAACTTCCAACCTTAAGAAGATCAGGGGGCAAGGTTTGTGCAACTGCTGTCAAAGAAATTAGAGATATCCCGGTAGTGTGTGAATTTATGGATGTGTTTCCTGAAGATTTACCCGGTCTACCACCTGATAGGAATGCCTAGTTTAACATAGAGTTGCAACCTAGAACAACTCTGATTTCTTGAAGAGCTTATAGGATGCCACCTAAGGAATTGGCCGAGTTGAAGACTCAGTTACAAGAATTGATTGAGAAGGGGTTTATCCAACCTAGTTCATCACCTTGGAGATGTCCGGCAATTTTTGTGAAAAAGAAAGATGAGACCCTGAGGTTATGTGTCAACTATCGTCCATTGAATGAAGTGACCATCAAGAATAAGTATCCCTTACCTTGGATAGATTTTCTTTTTGATCAATTGGCTGGAGCCAAAGTTTTCTCCAAGATAGATTTGAGGTCAGGATATCACCAAATCAAGATAAAGCCTGAAGATATTCCCAAAACGGCATTTACCACAAGATATGGATTATATGAATACTTGGTAATGTCTTTTGGTTTGACAAATGCTCCAGCTCATTTCATGTATCTGATGAATTCAGTATTCATGCCTGAGTTAGACAAGTTTGTAGTGGTATTTATTGATGACATTCTAGTATATTCCAAGAATAAGGAAGAACATGCGGAACATCTCAGAATTGTTCTGACCCGCTTGAGAGAACATCAACTTTATGCCAAATTCAGCAAGTGTGATTTTTGGCTTAAGGAAGTACAATTTCTTGGACATGTCTTGTCAGCTGAAGGTGTTGCAGTTGATCCAACCAAAGTGAAGGATGTGCTTGATTGGAAACCGCCAACTACAGTTCATCAAGTTCGGAGTTTTCTAGGATTGGCGGGGTATTACCGTCGGTTTATTCTAGATTTCTCTAAAGTATCAAAGTCTATAACTGAATTGTTGAAGAACCAAGTCAAGTTTATCTGGTCATCTGATTGTGAAGAGGCTTTCCAGACCTTGAAGAGACTGTTGACCACTGCACCAATATTAGCCCAACCTAATATCGAGAAGCCGTTTGATGTTTATTGTGATGCTTCAGGTATTGGTATTGGATGTGTATTGATGCAAGAAGGCTGAGTCATTGCCTATGCATCCAGGCAACTTAAACAACATGAAGAACACTATCTGACTCATGATCTGGAGTTAGCAGCTGTGGTCCATGCTCTGAAGATTTGGCGACATTACCTGCTTGGTAATACGTGCCATATTTATATAGACCACAAGAGCTTAAAGTATATCTTTACTCAGTCAGAGTTGAACATGCGACAAAGAAGATGGTTAGAACTGATTAAAGATTATGACTTGGAAGTACATTATCACCCCGGTAAAGCAAATGTGGTTGCAGATGCCCTTAGTCGCAAAAGTTATTGCAATTGTCTGGCAGTGAGAACAATGGGTTTGACTTTATGTCAAGAAATGGAGAAGTTGAATGTAGAAGTAATTCAACAAGGTAGTTTGACCAACATAATTGTTGAAGCCACTATTCGAGATCAAGTTATTGTTGCTCAAAAAGAAAACAAGGGTATAGCCCATATCAAAGAAAGGGTCAGGAATGGAAAAGCGGAATGCTTCAGCATAGATGATGAAGGTGTGTTATGGTTCAAGGATCACCTGGTGGTACCAAAGGTTCCTGAGTTGCGACAATCAATTCTGGAAGAGGCACATGCTACTAGGTTATCTATCCATCCGGGAAGTAACAAGATGTACCATGACTTGAAACAAAGATTTTGGTGGACCAAAATGAAGATAGAAATTGCTAGATACATAGCAAAGTGTGATACTTGTCAAAAGGTGAAAGCTATACATTTGAGGTCTGCGGGTGAATTACAACCATTACCTATTCCATCTTGGAAGTGGGAGGACATAAGTATGGACTTTATTGTTGGTCTACCCAAGACATCAAAGGGATTTGACTCAATATGGGTTATTGTAGATCGACTAACCAAGTTCGCACATTTTCTTCCGGTCCAGAATACATATCTCACTATACGATATGCCAAGATGTATTTAGAGCGAATCATGAGCCTCCATGGAGTACCCAAGACTATTGTGTCCGATAGGGGTACACAGTTTGTCTCCAGCTTTTGGAAATAGTTGCATTCTTCATTGGGTACCAAACTACTATATAGTATAGCTTATCATCCGTAGACTGATGGTTAGACTAAAAGGGTCAATCAAGTACTTGAAGATATGTTAAGATGTTGTGTTCTTAACTATTCCAAGAAGTGGGATGAATGTTTGCCTTTGGCTGAGTTCTCATACAATAATAGTTATCAGGAGAGCATTAGAATGGCTCCATTTGAAGCACTCTATGGTCGTAGATGCAGAACATCACTGAGTTGGTCTGAACCCGGGGAAAGAAGATTATTTGGAGTTGACCTTGTGAAAGAAACAGAAGACAAGGTTAGGCAAATACAAAGTAATTTGAAGATAGCTCAGTCCCGACAAAAGAGTTATGCAGATAAACGACATAGACCATTGGTGTTTAACAAGGGAGATTTTGTATATCTGAAGGTATCACCAATGAAGGGAGTTACCCTTTTTGGTGTTAAAGGCAAGTTGGCACCTCGATATATTGGACCATTTCAAATTTTAGAGAGATATGGAAAAGTGGCATATCGCTTGAAGCTACCCGAACATCTTTCAGCTATGCATGATGTGTTCCATGTTTCTCAATTAAAGAAGTGTCTCCGAGTGCCTGAGCAGAATGTTGAGGTTGAAGGAGTGGAACTTGAACCTGATTTGACTTATTCTGAATATCCTATCCGAGTTCTGGATCAGAAAGATCGTGTCACACAAGGAGGACAATCAAGTTCTACAAGATACAATGGAATCAACATTCCGAAGAAGAAGCTACTTGGGAATCCGAAGATTACTTGCTAGAAAATTTTCCAGAGTTTCTTGCGTCGATATAGAATAATGTTAGTCTGCTTTGTTGATAAGAATCATGTTTGTAAAGGAACCTCAGCTGTTTTATGGACAAGTTTTGGATGTTTTTGGACTGACACATTTCCTTTTCCATTACTTACCCTATGCCTTTGAATCTTGGAACGAGATTTCTTTTTGGGGAAAGGATTGTAACACCTCGGGTGTTTAAATATTAAAATATGTCATGTCATCATATGCATAGCACCTCATTCATGTGGTAGTGAAAATTTTGATATGCATACACTAAAACAAGTTTACCTTTATGTGGTATGTGTTGAATTGTATTGTTTGAATCAAGTTCGAAATTTTGGTTGGATTTGAATTTTCAAGAAAAACTCTGATTTTCAGTATTTAAATCCTACCCTGAAAACTCATTTCAAAATCTAAGCACATTTTGGGGTTGAGCCCAAAAGCAAAAGTGTAGAGCTTGTCAAGTTATACAAAGTTTGTTTTTGGAGTTTTCAAAGTTGTTATGAAAAATTTGAAGTAATTCGAAAAGGCGTAATTCGTTAAATGTCTCCTATTTGAATTCAAAAGTTCATTTCAAAATGTAGACTGAATTAGGGGTTGGTTATAAAAGAAAAGTTGTAGAACTTTGAATTTTGAACAACTTTTATTTTTGGAGATTTTTGAGTTGTTATACAAATTTGGGAGTAATTTGGATTTTAAAACGAATGGTAATTCTGTAATTAAGTGGAACAGTGTTCACCGCCTAAGCTACACCGCCGACGACCTTCGGCTTGCTTCCAGGCGCGGTCGTGGCCGTCTGTGGCTTCGTGCTGGCGTGGGAAAGGCTCCTGCGTGGCTTCCTTGCGCTTCTAAGCTACGCTATTTAGCCTTAGCCATCGCCGTTGGTCCCCGTTTCCTTGCTCTGCTTTTCCCAACGTCGCTGATCATCTCCGTCGAGCCTGCGCCGTCGCCGTAGTGCTTCACCATCGTAGCCAAGCCTGTCGTAGCTTCGCCTACGCCTTGCGCACCCAGCCAATCAGTCGTGGTCCTGACTTCGCCAAATCTCGCCGTTCTTTGCCTTTCTTCCTCGCGGCCAGCAACGTCACCGGTGACCCCGCTTCACTGTGGCTAGAGCTATACGGTTAGTCTCTGCCCTCGCATAGTGTTGCTCCATCTTCTCCATGTTGTTGTGATTCTATGTGACTTGTTGATTGGACCGTTCATCCACTGCAGCCACCGGGCGTCGAGCTTGTCATTGCCGCCATCGCCATCAACGTCGACAGTAGTGCTCTCTTGCTGCTCTCGGTCAACCAAGTGCCCTGTTCCGATCTAGGTGAGCCGTTGATTCTATCCGAGTAGTTGTAGGTAGCTCTAGCGAGCTCTAGCGGGTAGAACGCCATGGCGCCACCGAGCTCTGCTCAGCCGAGCCGCCATGACCGATGTCATGCTCGAACCTCACCGTAATCGGTTTAATTTGTGCCTCCAATCGATGCGCCGTGTTGTGAGGAACGTGTTGGTACCATCGCCGTGGCTAGAGACCTCGCCGTCGGCGAGATTTCGCCGGTCAGCGCGTCGTTGCCGTGGTCAGCGCCGAAGGTAGACGATGACGGGTGGGGTCGGGTTTTCATTGACTCAGTGTTTCAAAATGGAATTTTTATATTTTCAGTATTGAATGAATAGTGATGTGAATTGTTATTTTTGTGTAGATTTATTTGGAGCTCCACAAATTATGAAAATTTTTGTGTGACTTCTCTGTGATGTATATTATTTAGGAAAAATATGAAATGTTGTTTTTCAGTACTTTTTGAATGTGATAAAAAATTGCTCAATTAATTAATAAATGGATTTCCATGATTTTTCTAGGCTCAATTAATTATCCAAAAATTATGAAATTTGTTTTGCCGCTTACTTATCATGTGATGAATCCTTACTAAAATTTTGAGCTCAATTAGAATAAGTTGAATTATTTCATAATTTTAAATTAAATAATTAATTCATAAAAGCAAATAGTAACCTTTAATGATTTAGGTTTTTGTTTGAAATTTTGGATTGAGTGATGACCTTGGGTCATTAATTGATAATGATCCTTGGCAATTGATGAATGTGTTACGAAAAAGATTTAGTTCGTTTGACTTGCAACTGTACCGCGAAGGAAAGTTGTATTGGATTATTAATTTTTGCATCCATCATCACGCATCATGTTAAACATGGCATTGTTACTATGTGTAGTGAACGAAGGTGAACACGTGGTAGTTAATCAAGTTGCAGAGGAGGTTAATCCGTCTATTGAGGTCGAATCAGATAATTGTGGGACGACTCCGGATCCTAACTTTTCCATCAACGAAGGCAAGCCCCGGATGTATTTAAACCTATCTTTTGTTTTACAAATTGATTTCGCTTTTGCTTTTCTTTACTGCATTAAGTGATTAGGAGTTAAGTGAGAACCTAATTGATGCATTACCAATCTTGTTTTCCATATCTACCTTGTTACCAGTTTTAATTCGTATATGCCTAGTTTTGCTTAGCTATGCTTAGAACGATGAAAGTCGGGTGATTACCTGTCATCTGCAAGTTTTAAATGGAACTTTGGTTACTTATGTTATCATGTGATATGAGCATGGGGAGTAAGAAATTTAGACCGGGCGGACTCGGTGTGTGTGAGCCACAAGACATGGAGGTCTTGTGAGCGGCTTCTTTCCGCCTGTGTCGATTAAGGTCCGTCCATTATTGAACTGTGTGAGATGAGACTTTGTAGTACTAACCACATACTCCGGTAGGCCTTAACTTGGCAATTCTATTACGAGAATGGCTACTCGCGCACTGGGAGTGGAGAGATGGCGGGAATAGCGTGTACCCACATGGCAGTGGGCTAGATTAGTGGAGTACTGTATTCTCGGGTGGTGCGGACCTGTTCTTGTTTTAGAGGATCCGAGAATAGGTTGGTATATGTAGGTCGGGGACCTGCATATGTCATGTGGTCTGGAATTCTCAGCTGGGTCTTTAATCGGTTCGAATCGTCGTTGCTCCTCGGTTATGGAGACTCATTTCTCTGTTCATCATCGTAGATAATAACTGAAACTTGAAGTGGTTTGAGAAAGTGTTGTGTACGAAGTTTCATGATCTCAATACGGATCGTGTCATCTTTGTATATGAATTTATGAAGTTTTAAATGTCAAAATAAAGAATTTTGTTAAAGAGCTTTTACGCAAAAGAACTTTGGTTATTGTTAAAGCCATACCTTGAATCTATGAGCCTGCATTCCTGAGTTTATCAGTTCTTATTTCGGTTAAGTCTTGTTGAGTACTTTTGTACTCAGGGTTTGTTGACCCTTGTTGCAGGTGAGCCTCATGAGCAGATCTATTTTGGATCGTGCTGCATGACTATTGTTCGATCTGACGATGAGAAGTAAATGTGTGGCCCTTGGGCAGGGCAGTTTTATTGTGTGTTTTGTATTATATTATAATGTCACTCCACTATTTTGTTTTGTAATAATCATCGAACTTAGTTGTGAGGTTTGAAACTACTGTTTTATAAACTAAGTTATTGTAAGACTTCCGCTGTTTTTACTCTGGTGTATCTATTTGAATAAACTGTTGTAACACTGCAATGACTCTGTAATGTGATCCTGCTCGGAAATCGTGGATGATTCGGGGTTCCCCGAGGACACCCGACAGTCTTCTTAAGTTACCAGGAACATGTGCATGGAGGTCAAAGGTCGTTGGACAGTGATAAGTGCATGTGGGCCCTATAATTTAGGAGGTTCTGCCACAATAGTTGTACTCCTCAAAGTTACAAGATGAGAACCCTCTCTTCAAAAACAAAATGTTCCAAGTGTAACATTGCATGTGCAAAGCGCATACAAGCTTAGAGATAGATTGCTTTCATGAGAACTTACATAATCTGGCAATCCATTGCGATAGAAGGCTGTGAATGCTCCACGTTGGCTGGGAGTAGTTAGTAGCGCAGACACTCCACAATTGCATTTAGCAGTACTGGTTAGACGGCGCAAAGCAGCGTCAACATTCTCCGCCTCTGTCATTTCTAGAGGGTTCAGTGGTGGCGGAACTTAACGAACAAATTCCGAATATGGAACGCTATTCCAGGGGTCATAAGGAAACCGCATAATCGACAGATTGAACAATTCATCGTCGTCGATCCACTGATAGAAGCTGCATCCCTCTAGGTAGGCATCAAGTGTTGAGGGACGATACTTAAGTTGGCAACAATAGAAAGCACGCCCAGCTGACGTGGAATGCCTTGACTGCTTCACAAATGCCGGTAACCCATAGTAACACAACAGTGTTGGCTCTGCTAGTAGAAAAGGATCGATAGCACCATGATCCTTCGGATAGTGCATGAATTGGTTGTTATTTGAAACCGCCACTGAACCTATTACAAAGTAGTTCAACAAAGCAAAGATATGAACCAATACTATTACACAGTTCAACAACAATTTCCATCTCAATCATCTCTATAATCATGTAAACCCATGAAGCCAAACCCTAAAACTAAATTATTGAATGTAAATGATGTATATAAATATATAGTCAAACTCATCTATACATCTAATCACCAAAAAAACTTCAAATCACACACTTCCAAGAAAGTTTACTAACAACAGTCTAACCCATACTGTTGTCTAAACCAGTGCACTCAAACCCTAAAGCACTGGCAACTAAAACCAATCACAAAAATCATAAAAGTTCAACAAGTACGACATGAACCATAATATATTAGACGTGATTAGCCAAAGCAACTTTCATTCAACCAAACAAAAGCATGTATTGCATACAATAGTGTAAACCAGAGCAGTATATAAACATCAACTAAACAAAAAAAACATCAGAGGTGAGCGAGTCATACCTCATGCATGAGACCATTCAAACCTGAAATGCAAATGCAAACTTTGATCAAAGGCAAATAGAGGATTGACGAAAGAGAAGAGAGAGAAGAGAGTAACGTGAGCTCTCCCAAGCTCGCCCAGAACGAAGGGAGAGAGAAGAGAGGGAGGAAAAAGGAGATGGGCCACGGCCTTATATGCGCCTGTCACGCCAGAGTCGCTGGCGCGACAGGCCAGGGCCCACGCTATGCCACGTCAGCTCCGGTCAACCATCGACGTTAGCGTGGCTCCCCTTGTCGCGCCAGTGTATGTGGCGCGACAGTATGGTACTGGGTCAGTTTTACAAATATTTTTTTTGGATTAGTGTTAAAATACTGATTAAAAAAGATTAAAAAAATCCAAGACTATCCTACTGGTGACGGTTGCCAGATCTAAGGGGCGGTGGTGCTTCTTTAGTGAATTTCCTCTAATTGCAGTGTGTGCAATAGTATCAGGGAGCAAGTTCCATGGACATTAAATGCATAGTGATTTAGCTGGTTTTTCTAGTGAACTAGATTTGTGATCACGAACATTTAAGTTTAGCCAGAGATGATAAGCTGTATAAGTGATCAAGATTCGTGAAATGGTGAACGTTCCATTCCATCCGTAGTACTAGAGAAATAAAGTCACCAAGATTCGTGAAATGGTTGCTAGTTAAAGGAAAGAGGAATATAATGCACTGAGCATGAGAAAGCACTTTCTGATATATTCTCTCGTTTGATTCAGGAAATAGCCTGAGGTGCTTTTGTATATATTAATGGTTTAGGTACTTTTCACTCTGAGTGTTACATAGTACATCAGATAGTGCTGATCACTGACCACTGACCACTCATGGTATAACTGAACCATCCAAGCTACAGTGTTTCGAATCACGAAGTCATGTCCCTGTTCCATAGCATTACTGCTTTATGCTGCTGCTAATCTGTGGCAACAAAGAATGATTTGCACACTAATTCCCAATTCCATTTTATTTATTTATTTTGCTCTCTGTTCACTTAAAAGTGTTAAGAGTGACTGAGCAGGTACTAACAGTATATGTTGACCTGCTATATGAAATTAGAAACCAAAACTCAAATGCTAAGGTACTCGACCTTATCACTATGGTCAACACATGTTCCTATTACACATATATATATGGTAATAATGTCTCATCCACCAAAGTTCCTTCAGAACCATGGAACGGTACCATAGCTACCACCAGACGACAGAGCTGCAGTTGAGAACATCTGGTCCACTTCGATTTCCATATCAGAAGATCTTTTGGCGAAGCGCCCCTTGATCCTCGGCCGTGCTTCTGCATATGTCTTCCTCGTCGCATAACGTATGGTCTTCTCAAACTTTCTGCTCTTCTTCTTCTCCTTGTACCTGAGGACCCTGGCCTCTCTGTCCATGGAGGTCAAGTGAAATGGCATCTGAAGCGAAGGACCTGACGAGAAGAGGCTGATGGCTCCAGCAGGTGTCAGCAGGATGCCGGAGTTTGGCATGTCTGTTGCTGCCATGTTGTCTGGTACTATACCCACTTCCATTGATGATGAGAAAGATATCTGAGATGGAATCGGCGAATGGTCACTGAAATATGCGAATCATAAGGGCATTGCAGGTGTCATAGACGACCCTGCAATGATATGTAGTAGATGTGGTTTAATTTATGGACGTTAATTCTGCACATGGAAAAAAGGTGCAATCTTTTTTTAACTGTTGCAAAGTACTCCTAAAAGACAAGATGAAGTGTAAAATGGTGAGGATAAATTTGGACTACTTACCCCTAAAATAACATTGAAACCTCAAAACAAGCACATGACAGCATATATAGTGATAGTAATAGTAGTAATAGATGGACTCACGCTGTTACTGATGGAATCTGTGTAAGCACTGACCCCGGCAGTCATGGAGGCAGCCTGCTCTGCCCCAAGAACTCCATAGCCACTCTGCTGCTGCTGCTCATTGGCCATCGCGACCTCTGAAGGCACCAGGTACTCGCTTCCCTCCTTCTCTTCAAATTCCTTTTGCAGCAGCAGCTGCTGCTGTTGCTGTTCTTGCATCCCGTACTGTTTTGGGTTGCTGTTGATGTGGTTGTCACAGTAGGAATTGTACCCGACGAGATCGAAGTACTCATCAACATCTGCGTAGAACGTGCTGGTGTTGCTGCTGATGTTGTTGTTGTCGCTGCTGCAATTGCAATTGTTGTTGTCTGAAACTGGGTCCTTGGTGTTGGTGAGCAGCAGCCACGAGTCGACCTCCTCTTCCTTGTCACCCACGGCCACGGCTGTGGCCGCTGCCTCGGCAAACGCAGAAGCAGCCGGGATGGCCGCGACGGGTAGCGGCAGCACGGGCACGCGCTGGTGCCTCCCCGCGAGCGGGTTGGCGGAGTGGACCTGCACGTCGCAGACGGCGCAGAGCGCGGCGGCCTCGGCGCGGCACGCCAGCACGGCGGGCGCGCGCTCGCAGGCCTCGCAGACGCGCACGCGCTCGTGGCGCGACGCCACGTGGTTGGCGGCGTGCACCCGCGCGTCGCACGACGCGCACAGGTACGCCGCGTCGGCGTGGCAGTACACCACGCTGGGCGCCCCGCGGCACCCGTCGCAGGGCCTGGCCCATGCCGGGCCTTCCCCGCCGCCTCTTCCAGCGACCTCCTCGTCGACAACGTTGGCGCCGAAGTTATAGTTCATGAACGGATCGGGGAGGCTGTCACTTGCACTTGTTGCACTACAAAGACCAGACCAGCAGCCTGTTGTAGCTGCAGGACCGACTGTTGTGTTCCCTTCACTATGCTATGTGGGTGTATATGTCTTCTCCTGATCCTCTACCTCTCATGGCTGGCTGTCTCCTATGCTATCCTGCTACTCTATGTGCGTTGTCGGAGTATGAGTTTGTGGGGAGGCTAAGGGGAAGTCAAGTCACCAACGCTAGCTGCAAGTGCAATGCAGAGTAGTACTAATAGGAGGGTGGGTGTCAGTGGAATCCATCTCCAGGCCGTGACACTTGGCGTCATTCTTGGGGCGGAGCAGTGCTGTGTGGCCTATCTTGTGGCTGGCTTTGGATGTCGCGACCGCGAGCGCCAATGCTCAGACGTCGAGTCGTTTTCAGATAAAGATTTGATGCTTTGTTGGCGATGCAAGGCTGGAGAATTAGACCGGCCGGCCTGAGTGTACTTGACTTTCATTGCAGGTACGTAATCCTCTCCTCTTGACCAGATTTGCTTCTCTAGGAGCTTTTAAGCGAAAGCAGTATATATGCATGCATGCTTGCTGTTTGCAGACAGAAATCCTAGGCTAGGAGGTCATCTGAACTGGACAGTTGCTGATCGAGCTAGGGAATTATCTGGTATGTTATGTCCTACCTAGTATATGCATGATTTGGCACTAACATTCCTTTGACT
>NW_027097313.1:0-40000 GCF_019320115.1 Miscanthus floridulus
TACACCGCCACATATGTATGACCCCGGTCCTTCTACAGCAGCTTCCGTCGTCGTGACTACTCAGAGGCTCCCTTCTTCTATCGCATCTTCAGATCCTACGATAGATATACTAGCAGCATCACAGGCAGCACCTACCCCAGCTTAGACCCAGACCGCTTCAGAGACACTTCTAGCCATAGAGGGTCAGTCAGTACAGAGCTCAGGGTCAGATGATGATGGTGCCCAGTTTTAGCTTGCTCCTCGTACCTCAGCGTCCGGCTCGTCTGCTGCAGCCCCGCCGACCGACCCTTAGGTTTTGGTGTTTGACGCCAAAGGGGGAGAGGGTTCGAGTATGTAGACTCAGGGGGAGCAACTTTTAGGGGGAGTCCAGTTAGCTATTAGTCTATTATATACATTTGGAGTTTTATTTGTGTGATACACTATTACTATTATGCATTCATGTGTTTACTTTCATGCATACTATTATATCTATGTGATAGTGATATCTACGTGATTGTGATATATGACATATGTGCTTTCTACTTTGAATTCATTGATATGTCATATCACTTGTGTTATGCTCATTTGCTTTTGCTTCTGCACTTTACTCCAATGCAAATGAGCTTTATTACTTGTACTCATGCTTATTTCATATCTTTTGAGAACATCGTGTTGGCTTGGGTCATATAAGCTTGCTTAACTCTTTGGTTCTTATTGACAAAAGCTTATATGAACCAAGCATGTCAAAAACCTCACTCTTTCACATACTCGAGGTGGTATTGTCATCAATCACCAAAAAGGGAAAGATTAAAAGCATCTAGGCCCCTTGTTGGGTTTTGGTGATTAATGACAATACAAGATTACTATGACTAACGTGTGTTTTGCAGAGGCAATTAAGTTAGGTCATGGTAATGGAGATCAATTGGGCAATCAAGGTGGTCATGCCCCTACGATGGAAATTATTTTGGTTTTCAAAGGATGGACGACAAGGTTAAGGATGACTAGTTCTAAGTGTCGATTGAAGTTGGAGAGACACTTAGAGTAGTTTAGGACTTTGTTTTTCCTTTGGCCGTACTATTAAGGGGGTATGGATGGGTAGCTTGACCTAGATGAGTCTAGTGAGTTAGGTGTGGTGCACACTTGTTAAAACTAGCACTAGGTAGCTCCACAACAGCCCTATGATCCTATGGAGCAAACTTCATTCACATATGTTCGAGAGTTGGAAGTGAATGAAGGGTCAAATGCTGATCGGACGCTGGCCGCAGGGTCCGGTCAGTTCATTTGATCAAGGAGTTTGCGTCTGGCATGATCGGACGCTGAGTGGTCAAGTGACCGGACATTGAGAGGCAGCGTTTGGTCAACTCCAGTAAGGTTCCAGAAGAGTGAATCTGCGACCTGACGCGTCCGATCAATGCTGACCAGACCCTGAGGATCCAGCATCCGGTCGAGTACAGTAAGCATCTAGTGAGGGTTTAATGCGACCGGACGTGTCCGGTCAGTGGTGATCGGACCCTGCCAGCGTCCGGTCAACACTTAAACACTGGTGTGCGGGTTGAACTGACCGGAGCGTCCGATCAACATGACCGGAGCGTTCGGTCACCCCGCAGAGGCACATAACGGTTCGTTTTTCAGGCTGCCTTATAAATAGAAGCTCCACTCATGTGTGGAGTCACTTTTGCTTATTCCAACAGCTGAGAAACATGTTTGTGAGTGCCAAGAAGAGCAAGGTCCTAATGAGGTGATTGAGATTCGTGAATCCAAGAGAGTAGCCTTATTAGTGAATCAAGAGTAGCAAAGTGTGCATCCACCGTTCTCATTAGGCTTCGAGTGGTCAAGTGAGAGTTCGTGCTTGTTACTCTTAGTGATCACCATCACCTAGATGGCTTGGTGGTGATTGGGAGCTTGGTGATCACCCGGCAGAGCTTGTGGGTGACCCAACTCAAGTTGTGAGCGGTTTTGGGTGATTCACCGCGACGGAGTGTCGAAGAATCAACCCGTAGAGAGCACTTGATCCTTGCACGGATCAAGAGGGAGCTACACCCTTACGCGGGTGCTCCAACGAGGACTAGTGGGGAGTGGCGACTCTCCGATACCTCGGCAAAACATCACCGTGTTCTTCTCTCCCTATTTACTTTGAGCATTTACTTTAGGCAATTCAACACTTGTTCTTACATTCATAGAATTGCCATGCTAGAGTAAGTTTGGAACATAGGTTGCAAGTCCTTTGTGCGTTAGATTGATAGAAACACTTTTCTAGGCACAAGGGGTTAATTGGGCTAACCGTAGGATTTAATTATTGCAAGAAAATTTAGAATTAGCCTAATTCACCCCCCCCCTCTTGGGCATCTTGATCCTTTCACACATGATCAGGTAAACATGAATAATGAAAAGCATAAACAGTAATCATTAGTGAGCATTTTCATCATCAGTATCATCAGTGTCTATCATCTATTCCGTAAGGGTTCTAAGGCCGCTCGTGACCGTAAGCACGGCTGTTATAATAGTTTTACACTCTGCAGAGGTTGTACACTTTTACTGTGAGTCGTGATTTACCCTTTCACCTGAGGTCGTGAGCCTCTTAACCCACTACCAAGGAAGGTCACTATGAAGCCTTTCAAAGATTCGCCTAACAAGTTAGGGTCGCTAGGTTTCTGTGCCCTACGAATGTAGGGCTCCCCTTCCGACAGGCACAATGACACGCAGCCTATACACTGACGGACAGAGACCGCACTATATCCAACCCAAAACACACCCCTCTTACGCCATAAAGGTAACCTCTAACAAGCTAGAAAAAGGTCCTCATAATGAGCTAAAGCTAGAGCCATGTAGCTCTCACAGTTGTACTGTAAGTCCCGGATGATCACTTACAGATAAGTTCTTAGGGATAGGAATCTAGAGCACCATAAAAATAGCCCAATACTCTAGCCCCCTTATTCCATGTTGCTAAAAAGCATCTTTTAGTGTTTATTGCATAATCCATTAGTCAAGTTACAAGATCATGGCTTTAGTTGAGCACTAGCATCATACTACCCAATGCAATACCCCATAGGTATCAAGGAATCCAAGATATCAAATAGCTAGGAAAATTACTACGGTTGTCAAGGTAGGCACATGCATATGATTAAAATGATATTAAGGTGAATAGGACAACAAGAAAGATCCCATGCTATACTTGCCTTAAACTATGATCCTTCTTCTATTGAATTGTAACCTCTAAAGGACTTCTTCTGGATCACCAACTTCTTTTATATCACCAACGCAAAGCTCACCAACTAGACATGATCATAAAGCACCACACAAGCATCCATGCAATTATACACGAAGCAAACAATAGATCTAAATTAGAACAGTACATCAAACATAAAATCAAGATGAAAAAGTTCGTAAAACGAATCTACGTCTCGCTACGAACACACAGACGCGAAAAGCACTCTAATCGGAGCTATAACAAAAAAAGTTATGAATTAAACAAGATTTCCTTTAATAAAATAATAGATTAAATCTAACCTCAAATTTCAAAAGTTGAAAATATATTTAACAGTAAGATGAGCATGTAGATTACTCAATTACGAATTTAACGCAACTTGAATGAATCAAAACGGAGTTAAAACGAATATTGTATGGCCTCAATAAGTCTAGTGGCAAAACTGTAAATAGCTGAAACTTATTTTTGAAATAAAATAAATCAAAATCGAGATTTTGAATCAGCCGAGGGACTGCAGGTTGATTTTGAAGAACTACAGGGTGCTTCTGCAAAAATGCAGCAGCCAGTGGGTTGACCTGGTCCTCATCCACGTGGAGGCCACATGGCGGCAGCGGGTAGGTGGGTCCTTGGTGGACCGGCTGGCGTGGCACCGTGGACTAGGTCCATGGTCCACAGTGGATCGGTTATGAAGGGGTATGCCCCGATCTAATCTGGACCACACATCGATGAACGGATGGCTGGGGAGAATTATGTCATCGGCACAGTGATCCCGACGGCGGAGGCCATGGTCGGAAACTCGGAAGCTCACTGGCGCAAGCCTAAAACGGCGTAGGCGCCTCGGTTCTCCACGGGGAAAGCACGGGGAGTTAGCTCGGGGTGCGGCGAACTCACCTGGCCACTTCCCTAGGACAGTGATGGCTCAGCGACGACGCTAGGCTAAACGGGGCGGCGGCAACAGTTCGGCGGCGCGGCGGTGCGAGAGTGACAGAGGGCGAGAGAGGGAGCAAGCAAGGCACCGTCTACTTGCTTACCTCTTAGCGAAGCTCGGCGACCAATTCTTGACGTCGGGGAGGCAGCGCCCGGCTCAAGAAGCGGTGGTCGGTGACCTCGAACCCGATGAGATCCCTGGCGTGCACACGGCGTGGGGTTAGGGCTAGCTGCGGCTGTGACTTGGCTCGATGGGTGCGGCACGGCGCAAGAGCTCTTTTTATGGGGCCACAAGGCGTGGGGCGTACACCGACCGGTGATGACGGCGCGGAGGTGGACTCCCGGTGGCAGAGTCTGGCTCGACCACGGGAAGAAGGCATGGCTGACAGGGCGGGCCGACCTGTCGACGAGAGAGCGCACGAAACCCGACGGTCAGTCACAGCGAGAGACAGAGGAGTGGGCACGCGACTGGGCCGGAGCAGGAGAGAAGGGAAAGGAGCGGACGCGTGCTTGGGCTTTGACCGCGCTCGGGTCGACTTGGCAACTGGGCCACGCGAGGGATGGAGTCGGCCTACGGAAAGGATGGAGTGGTGCTGGGCCTACGCGGCTGCGCTGGCTGGGCCACCAGCCCGAAAATAGAGAGGGAAAGGTTCTTCCTTTTTTTCTTTTCATTTCCAAACCTTTTTTTAATTCTCATTTCAAAAAGCATTTCAACAAATTTTGAATTTCTTTTTGAAGCAAAACAACTCATCTTAATAAATCAAATGCAATGACATGTATGCTCAAACATGTTTCTAAACCCTATGATGAATTTTATTTTAATGAAAAAATATTATTTCCTATATTTTATGAGCACAAAAATACATAATTGAATCATTCTAACTTTATTTTAGAAAAAAGCAAATTTTCGGTTGTTACACAAACTTGAGATGGTTTGACTTTCAAAAAATTGGAATGACATAATTTGGAATGGAGGGATTAACATTTACCATATGTGCCCGGCATGCGCAATAGTAATGCTAACGCACGATATTTTTGCTCACAAAGCGACAAATGACACCAGCAACAGATCAAAACATTGATGGTAATATTTACACTTGCAAATCGTGAGAACTTATTGTCAGCGGACCAGAGGCGCGCGCACACACAACCAAAGCAAAAGAGATATATTTACACCCGCACAACTCACAGAGCAACCACATTATGTACATCGGAGACATTCATGCAAGCCCTAGGGTATCTTCATAAACTAAGCGACGAGGGATTACAAAACTTCCACGTGCCTACGTGGTGGAAAAGATGAGTGGTAATTAAACCCTTATATGTGTTAATTTACATAGTGTAAGGTTTTGATGCCACATATAATCTGTCCTACGATCTGTACACACCTGCGCAGATGGATCAAAACGTCTGTAAGAACACAGAGATAATGCTGTCTTTCAATAGCATTAAAGTTCTGCAATAGCAATCTCGCTTACACTGTAAAGTTTGCACCTCACCATTGGACGAGACTGGCACAGGAGCTCCTAAACCAATTGTTTCAGAGAGATGGTGTAAGGCGCGCCAAAGAATGAACTGACCACCCAATTCATCTTCTCAATGACGTCTATGCTTGAGAGGGTCCCTGGTATTTGTACATGGATTCTTTCTTGTGCTCAGGATCAAGGCTGCAAATGTGTAAAAAAAGTTTTGCTAACACAAATTAGCAGCAAAGACATGATTCCTTCACTACGTGAAGGCACAACTGATCCTTCAAAAATATGTTTCTCTAGCCAAATTACAACAAAAAAACATCAAAATTACTCCACTTCGTTGAATTAGTGACGAAGTCCGACTGCTGACAGACATCAAAATTATTTTCTGCTCCTGGATTATTTAACAGACTAAAAGTAGAATATCAAGTTTATATGACCTGGAAAAGTAATTTCTTGTGCGGTGTTTAAAATCTCCGCTGACAGATCCAAGCTCTTTGGTACTCACGTATTACGTGCATAAAATCTATCGATGATCTAAGGCATAGTGTACAAATAACAATAGCACAAATACTTTAGAATGAGTTCAGAATGTGCAAAAACTGACCTGTTCCTTAGCCCAAGAAGTGCATAATGTAAAGCACGAGCAGATGCCGAGACTGGAGCTACTGCAGCAGCTGGTGCTCCACAGATTGCAGTAGCCAGAACTGATCCAACACCAGCCCCTCGGTTATAAACTTTAATAGGATTGCCAATGAGAGCAGAGGCAGTCCTTCCAAACCCATCAGTCAAACTTTCATATGCCTGCAAAATTTTTAACTAATGTTAATAACACTAAAGCACTACATGAAAGGTGTAGTAGTTGTTAGGCCATTAGGCCTCAGGGCTGTTCAATGACCAGACTTCAGTCATTGGGAATATATTTCAAACTTAGTTCCAAATCATAAATTATAGTTCTAAGTGATGCAAAGAGTTAAAAGCAGTCCCAAACAAGAACAGCAATGTAAGTAATTATCAAAGATCCTAATTGTTATGCAAGGCAGAGGAACTCAGTACCTGTTTCATTCCTTGTTGTGCACTTTCAGGTTGGTTAGCTCTAATGTTGTGTTTTGTTCGTTTTGCTTCACATGAGGCTAAAGGTGGTGGAACAGTTGTAAGGGCGTGTTCTGTCTTCACAAGCATATCATGAGCTCCTGCAGCCAAATGGACTCCAAGTCCTACTGCTTCAATGGTAACACTTCTAATAAAAGCAACTGCGCCTGTCAAACAAGAAATGAAACTGTCATTGTTAGTGGTAATGGAGGATGGTGTCACCATCAAGCAGTTCATAGTACCACTGCATAATCACAATTCCAGCAGAAATACTAACTGACATAATTTGTATCTTTACCTCTTTGCACTCCCTTGAGCAATTTCCGATCCTTCTTGTAGCTTTTGATGGGCAAAGAGACCAACTTTCTGGTCCCTGAACCAACAGCAACTAGTGATCTTATTGGAGGAAGTCCTTTTAGCAATTTGTGCACCTAGACAACAGATACTTCAGTTCAGACTACAGGGGGATTTATATAAATCAAGTGCAGATTTAGTATTTTCTATGTATTTGCACAAGCAAATCTAAACATTATCTCTATTTCATGTAGACTTTTCCTGCTATCAAGTTTTTACATGTTTCGTGTTCCTCATGCAAAAGCATACATGTCTGAGAGTACAGGTACACAAGGGGAGATAAGGACCTGATTTTTAGAAATGTCCTCCAACCATTCCGCAGCTACTGTGTCACCTATGCTGTTCCATCCGTAAACACCCATTGCAGAAACATGCTTAAGCTTCAAATCAATTCCCTGTGCAAGAAATCTCATATCAGGGCTGTTATACATAATCATCAGAAAGTTTATTTGCTGCTAAATGTGTTTCTTTCACTAGAGTTTACCTTCCATGGAAGAATGTTGAGAAGTTCTGCGTAATTTCCCTTGCCTAGTGCAATCGGGTCAAACTGACGGGGTATATAATTAATGTGCAGAACAAGTGGCTTTACATCAAATTTCTGGCATCAGAGAGGAAAAAACAGATCACAATGTTATATACTGAAGACAAATAGGCCCTGCGGCTTACAATGAAATGATATATGATTGATGTTTGTCACATGAAGCAAACAAAATTAGCACTTGCTTGGCCTTTTGTCCTTGCTTCACCCGAAATGTTTAACTTAAAAGAATACTTATGTGACAACATGATTGTGTGCTAGTGTTACACTCAGGTTTCAGTTCATTGAGTGCAATCTAATAATAATAACAATAATAATATATATATAATTAATAATATTAAAAGCAGGAGCGTTTCTTCCATATGTCGTTCCTTCCACCAACACTGCTAGATTTTAAGATCGTCTAATGGCCTAGTCGCCTAGATTTAATTCAAAGAGCCCGTAACAAATACGACAAAATCCGACGATTGTGTTTGTAGTTCGCTGAGCTGTCTGTTAAAATGATGATGAGCATGAAATACCTGAAAGAAAGGAAGTAATGCCTCATCCACAACTGTATTGCTTCCATTGCTTGTGCTCTTCACATCAACAGTCTCATTTTCGCAATGCAAATGAGGGTCATTGTTACATGAATCATTCTTGAAGAAATTGATTAGGAAGTTAAGTTGCTCTTGATCAAGATGCAACTGTAGAGGCAAAATCTCGAGATGGAGCCTGCAAAAATTAGGATAGTGCAACAGAAGAGAATCAATTGTAATTATAATATCATCAAGAGAGCACAAGGTGAGAAAGAGTATTTCATATTGTTTCTATGAAGAGCCCTCTTAAATAAGAGCACTGAAAACATGCTTGTAGGATGGTGGTAAGTTCTCCAGTTGTGAGGCTACGAATCAGGGCTCGAACCCTGGTAAGTATGGGTTAAGACCTGGCTTGTGGCAACAATGCACCTGTACAGGTGAGAGCTGGCTTTTGGGAGGCCTTTTGTCGACCTTTCAAGCAATGTCTTTTCAGATGTCTCTCCTTTTTTTCTCCCTTTTTAAGCTACAACATACTTTTTAGACTAAGCAATAAAAAGGGTCCCCCAAAGACTCCCTACACCCTCCAATGCCTATGCCCTCCCTCCCTCTTGCCTAACCCTTTGCCATGACAGACCAAGTACCATCAATGTCACCTGGGTAGTGGGTACAAATGCCTTATGCCTCAAACTCCAGTGGGACACATTTAGAGCCTCTGATGCATAGGCTCTACCATTTATGTTTACTCACTTATGCAAAAAGATAAATTAGCAAGTGCATCCTGCCTTATTTCATAACTGATCTGCAGCCACTACATAGGTTTTTCAACTACAATCTACCTAACCAAAGAATGTTTTCCTATAAGTATGAATGGCATAAATAATCTTTTGAATCAATTGAGTATGGCAAAACTCAGTATGGATTAACAGAAACAAGCTAAGGGTCTTTTTTCATCATATGAATCCAATCTTATGTCGAAATGTAATACTTCATTTACCTGTAGTCTTCCAAAGGTGCCTGTGGCTCAGGCCTCACAGACTCCAGTTCTAACCTGAATGCACTGGAGCAAGACTCTCTTGGGTAATCCTTTGAGTTGTAACATCCAAGAACCTTTTTAAAAGGATGAGAATGATTACAAATCATTAGCCATGGAACTAAAGCTAGTTTGTAAATATAATAACTTGGAAATATAGAAATACCAGTTTCCACGGAGCATGGATACTTTGATCACAAAGAGTTAAGTCCTCAGCAGCTACGGATAGCTTAGATATAGAAACATCCCCATTTGGATACATGTCAACTTGGATACTGAGCCCTCTCAAGGTAAATTCCAGTGAAGAGCTCTTATCTCTTCCATCTGTGCATGTTAAGCTAGTCGAATCTTTCTGAGATAATAACCAGTCATCTCCAGCATACATCCGCCACTTTACATCTATATCATGAATATGAACCTTTCCTTTCAGATTACAATATTCATCAGGATTCAAACTGCAAACAGAAGCCACTTCGTGTTGAAGTACTTGCTCAACTTGCTTGTTTTTCTTTTCAAAACATGATTCTCAACTATTGTTAAGGGAACATTGTTATACCATCCAGCATCCTCACTTTCCAGGGTTCTACGAGAATTGTCACCAGATGTACATTTATGCTCTTCATCACATAGAGTTGATAATGATTGATGAAATTCAGGCATATAATATGAATCAATGATTTGATCAGGACAGGCATTCCGTTCTGGTGATATTTGAGTAACATTGCCTTCCGGAGTAGATCTAAGAAATTCGTGTGAAGAAGTGGCCGCATTCAGCTCAAATCCATCATCCGTCTCACTGCTACTAAATAAGTGATGGCAATTGCTCTCCCAAAAATTGTTGTCCAAGCAATCCTCTGTGTAAAAAGCATTCTCAATAATATCATCAAGCAGTCCATCTGACTGGTAATCCCCAGAATCCGCCGAAATCTCCAAACTGCTATCAGACTTGTCTGATGCATCAGCGGCCATATTTTGCCTGTTTGCCTGCTGAACACTATTCCACCTAGACTGTAGATGATCTAAAGCATCCTGCATATCTGGACCATATAGCTGCTGGAGTTGGGATCCCAAACCAATAAGACCATGGGTTGTGTCATGACATGTACCAATATCAAATTGGGAATCAGATATTTCAAGCTTCCAAAAGGAAGAATCTAATCTTAGAGAAGCTTCAATGAACGTGTTCTGGGCAACCTTCGCATAACCTGCTTTACGAAGGTAATCTACACCATAACTGCAAGTGGCATTTGTTGAGCCAGATGATTGAGAAATGAGGAGCCCAAGATCACGTAACTGGATATCAAAATCAGTAGCTGCAGAGGCTGATGCAGATTTATTATGGAGCTTAAATGATGATGCAGCTAAAAGGCATGAGAACAACTTGCGGTCGGCTGCTCCAGCACTGAGAGTGGAATTTTTAAAATGAGGTTCATAGCTAACAGCAACATCAGCCAACTCTATAAATAAAGATGACGAATAAGGTTCTCCAGACTGATAGCTATTTACTGTGTTACTATCATCTGACTTTTCAGTTCTATCTGAACCTGAACTGAACAGCAGGCATATCGCATTGATCCAATCCATACGGCCACCAGGTGCTACAATTGTACCAGAACGAACATCAACAGAAGTGTAGTTCTCTTTTAGCTTTGGGTTCCTGATGTGGGTCACAGAACAGCCAGCAGCGCCAATAGACAGCACATTAGTACCTTCACCATCACCCCGCCTGCAGGCAGAGTCCTTGCAAGCCACTATAAGAAAATCTTTACTTTCTCCAGGGACTTTATCATTCTTAGCACTAACAGAACCCCAAAGCTCACCTTCACCATGATTCACCCAAAGAAAACTGGCATTGTTGAGGCCTCCAACATTTGAACAGGAGAAAAGAGAAAATTTTGAAACTTTCAACTTAAGAGAGTTCCAGGATCCTTTTAGTTCTGCCTGTAATAAAGGACCAACTTCCACTGTTTCATTCAATTCAGTGCAAATTTCCAAGATACTGCATTCAAAAAGGACAGATGTTTGAATGCAGATATCATTGATCAGAACAGATTGGTCCTTGGAATTTCCAGAAATGCTTGTTTGTTCATTTGATATCCCCTCAATGACATGATCTAGCAGCTTATTAAGTAACTCGCAATCCTTTTTACTAAGTTGTACTGAGACACAAGAAAGTTGAACATGAAATAAGAGCTCAGTGCTCTTAAGGAGCTCCTGGCGCGTACTGGATCCTGTCTCTGCAAGATCATGTGTTGAAGAAGGGGAAATGCCAGCCCATTTGCTGTTCTGTTTTTTAGTAATTTTTCATCATGCAGCTTTGGCAAACTCCAAGCATTGTTCAAAATCTCAGGGCCAGTTACAGGATACTTTCTCCTGATCAGTGTGATGCCAGAGTCATTATAACTGGCTCCAGTAACAGAAAGAATCTTCATCGTAGAGAAAGTTTGCCTACTTGAAGAACAGATTCTACCAACCAATACATTATTGACTGGCTTGACCAAATATACGTCTATGTTCCCTAGAGCCAAATGGATTGAGGTACACGGCTTGCTAAGATGAACCTCATTTTGCATTTCATTTTGAGGGTTTCCTACCATGTTCAGACATGAAGTGTGGTCGATCACCAGGAACTTATCCAGGACAGATGGGTGGCTCAAATCCCATGAAAACTCAGATGGAAAGCACAGGACGATTCTTGCCGGTGATAGGGATATCTGAACTTTTAGACTTCCACTTGAGGACATGTTTGTGCTGGTAGTCAATCTGCTTCCTTTTTCGTCACCGTGCTTTTGAATTTTATGCTCTCCATGTGACAAATCAGACTCAACTTTACTTACAAAACTCAGTAGCATGTATATTGTATGGAAGTGCACCCATAAAAGCAAAGGAGCCAAACGGATCGACATAGAAGTTGAGCTTACTAAATTGCCATCTTGATCTTTGGTACTGACATCATAATAGAATGTGCACTCGCCAAAAGTTTTTAGCAATTCAACTTTAGTCAATTCACTTGAACTGTTGCCACAAAATTCATTGGTTTCCACCGAGTGATCTCCAGCAGCAAACAGGCACTGAGGGAGGGAAGCTTGAACTCCTTGCCGCAAGTTATTGTTCAAGAAGTGGTTACCAAGGTTTGAATCATCTGAATTATTGTTTCCGGCACGGTAGTATTCATCAAGCTTAATTTGGGCAATTGATGCCTTGAACCTTACATTTTTTGGATAAGTCTGCAGATATCAACAAGAAAAAAATATTAAACACCAAGCTTGGTGAAACTAAAATGATGCATGGATTAAGAAGCACTGCTGTACCAGTACAGACAAAATGAATACCTGTAGATCAAGGTGAATGTTCTCACACTTGGCTTTGAGATGATGCATATTTAAGCTGGAAGCTTTAGCAGGAGATATAATTGATTTCTCAAAATGCTCAGAGGAAAGGCAGCTTGAAAACATTTCAGAATTTCTCATATCATCCAATGCACTGACAGGAACACTGGAATTTTCGATATCTGTGTCATCACTGAACAAAAGAAGAACAGATACCTCAGTGATGGAGGCTCGTAAGGTCCTCTCCACAACTGGTTCTGTTACCGAATGAAAAGTAAAATAAGTAGTCATATATATGGATGATCTGATCATTTCAGTGGCAAAAGTAAAATACTACAACCACATGGTTCCATAATTGAAATAAATGCAACGGTTTTGTTCATGCCTGTGGTACTAACAGATGACCATGATAGTGTCAGTAAGCTATTATTCTTAAGTCACTTCTGTTGCTATTCATAATAAAGAAGTGCGATCAACATCAAAATGGGCAAACTTAGAACATGGTATATAAGCTTTTGATGAAACACTGTGTTTTTGCATGAATTGAGAACTGCGTCGAATGTTAAGGGTGTTTTTTCAGTACATTCAGTCAACTACTTTACTCTGTTAGTTAAAATCCGTTTTTTTCAATTTCTAATACTAATTTGAAAAGAAAAAAACGTTTTTTAACAATACCATCAATTGAATCAGAGGTCCAGAGCATGTTCCATCATTCATCGATATACTTAGGTGCTGACAGTCTGATACATATTCCAGTCACAAGAAAAAAAAGTTGCCCTATTGGGACACAAGCAGTAAATGAACTTTAAGCTTGACCAACAATATCTCGATGAATGTTTAAAGTTTAGCATGTACAGATTCAGCTTGACAAATACTTTCATGATATCATAATTTATTGGTTCAGGAAAAGCTGTGTTTTGGAGACTGTCCATGTAAAGGATGCCACTTTTTTTCCTAAGAAAAACAATCTATTTAACATGGATAGTTTCAAGAGTCAAAGAAAATGGCAGATGAAGAAGCCACATTATTCATTCATAACCAAAACCAAGAAGAGTGGAAGGTATGGCATAAGCATTAGTAAACTGAAAGTAATACACCAAAGTTGGAATGAATACCTTTAGGAACTTGATCAGATCCAGAAGCTAAAGTGGATGCAAAACTTATGGCATTGAACACTGAACACGTCCAGTCCCATATACCACTGTTTCCTAAACTTGACTGGGAGTTCCTCAATTCCTCAAAACATTCAAAGAACTGATCAATGCTGTCAGAAATAACAAGGGATTAGTAATTAGAACATCCCAAAAACAACTTCTTTAAAAAAAAATAGCATGCTTCCCACAACAATAAAAATAAATGAAACTTTGAAAACAGAAAGAAATTCTTATGGAAGAATTACTTAAGTGCCAAAGCAAAGGGAAATTTATGCTAAAGCCAAAGAAGAGAACTAGTACATTTGACCACTAAAACTCCTGGCTATATATCAAAGGTGCAGAGAAATACTCAAGCAAATAATGCCAATGGCCCTCTGCAAATTGCCCTGTTTTATATAAATTATTAATACAGGACTTCAAAGAATGCAGTAAAGAACAATTCAAGAAAGAAGATAGCAGTAAGTGTGTTCTGTGGTGGCCATAAATGAAAAGAAATGAAAGAAAAGCTGTTTAGTGTTTACAGATGGAAAGCATGCACAGACCAATGGACTAATTTTGAAGACCTTATAGCTGGTCTAATATTCACAAAATATAGAAACAGAAGCAAATTGTGGTATAGCAACATTGACAATAATATGGCAAAATTAATTCCAAGGTGCACTATGAGAGTTAATTAGAATTTCAAGGAATGAAATGTAGGGCAGAAACAAACCTTTCATCACAATCTGAATCAGGGTCGCCTAGATCCTTACGGGCAACAGGCTCCATCCAGTCTGTTATCACATGTGCCCTTGTAAGGAAAGAATCCTGAATTTTATCCTGCTTGCTTTGATAAAATGTGCTCTGTGCCAAGTATTCACTGGTGGCTATCACAGAATCTGAACCTGGCTTCAAAGAGCTTGAAGCAGGTGGACAGAAGGCAGAGCTGGAAGAACTAATAGAGATATCTGCAATATTATGAACACAACTCTGTTCGTCTACTGGCTTTCTTTGGAGAGAATCCCATACATTCATGATCCACTGGATGCTGCTGAATTGTAACCGTAATTCTAATGAATCAACTGATACATCTGCATCAATTTTCTCAAAGTTCAAGCACCCCTTATTCCATGGGATGCTTAAGTTGAGTTTACCGGAGAAGCCACCAATGGGACCAGTTAATACTGCAGTAGTACTATGACGTGCCGAAATGTCAGCTGTTCCTCTAATTGGATCATTTTGAAGCACTGCATCGACATCATCCATCTTCAAAAACTCAATGACCGCCTCATGGAAAGTTAAAAAGTTGTCCAGTTTAAATAGACCAAGTTGGGTTCCAAATTCCACCTCTTTAATTCGGAAAACTAGAGATCGACTAGTTTCTGGGAGTCTACTATTCAAACTGATTTGAGGATCAAATACGACATAGACATTCTTTAACTTGATATTAAAGCTTGTCAGAAACCATTTGACCGCACTGGCAATTCTCTTTACACCTTCATCCACATCTCGAGATACAGAAGTGGAACACTGATTACTATCAGATTCATTTCTTTGGGTCTTGACTAGTGTCTGTGTGTCACTAGTACTACCAGAGACAGAGCATTCAGTATGCACATCATCAGCTTCACTTGCAACAGATGGAGCAAGCAGAAGCTCCAATTCTTCAACAACAATCTCGCAGCTAGCAGAGAATCTAACTAACAGGGATTTTATCGATCCTTCTTTCAGCGTAATAGGAGATCCTGATAACTGAAATAATACAGAAAATTAACTGATTATTTCACTTTAAGACAGGAAGCAAACAATTTAACTTCTGCAGGTTCCACAACTTTTTTTTGGCATTCGAATAAGAGATGATTGTGGTATGCTAAGTACCACAATGAATCAAATGAGAAGAAAAATAGTGAACAAAGAGTATTGAACCTACAGATAACAGCAAGTAAAATCATAGACTAACTGGCCACATGATACTTTCTGTTAAATTGAATTTAACACTAGCCACCCTTAGCATTTCGGTGTGTACACGCTTTACATTGTAATGTATTTTAATTTAGGATGCTTCGTATGAATGCACTGCAACAAAGGTGCATAGCCTCTTCTCCTGCCCCCAAGATCAGATTTTGCAGCTATTCCATAAACTTGCATGTACAAACTAAACTAATAAAAACTACTGAAGTATACAATAGAACAACAAATTGAGATTGACCAAAATTGACACAGACATCAATAAAAAAAAAATCTACAGCTCCACTTCTTTTCCCCACCAACCTTCAGGTCCAGCACGAAAATAGCCAAAACCCCTGCCTCAATACCAACTAGAATTCGCGCCACAAAACAGTGGCCAATCACGATCAGGATTTAAAACGAAACAACTAAACCCACCCGGGAATCAAATCAAATTATTCCTAACTTCAGTACCAAGTTCTTAACTTCCACACGCCACAATTCGATCACCCAGAAAACAGGCGAGCGGCAGTCGGCGATGGAACCATCACAAAACCTAACCTCCCTCTGCGCCTAATCGGAAGCGAACTGCGACGGCTCCAATACACATGGGAGGGAGAACAAGACGCGGGAGCCGCGAGAGCAGGCGGGAAGGGCGCGGAAGAAAACGCACCTTACGGTTGATGAACTCGGCGTTGAGGGCGAGGTCGTTGAGCTGCAGCGTGCCGCGGCCAAGCTGGATGTCGAACTGATCGAGGTCGAGGTCGCCGAGGATCAGATCCCCAAGCCGCTTCTTGAGCAGCGACTTGCAGACGCGCTTCAGCAGCGTGTCGAGACGGAGGCCGTCCAAAAACCCCATCGCTTCCCCTTCCGCGGCGGCGTCGGCGTCGGCGTCGGCGTCGGCGGTCAGAGAGGAGGAGGAGGAGGCTCGCCGGCGACGGAAGCGATAGTTGCTTGGTTCGATTGATAACAAATCGCCTTTTTCGTATTAGACCCTGCGGACAGGGGCAGAGTTATCGCTACTTGCGTCGGTCACCCTGGGAAACCGCGTATTTATGCGCGCGCAAAGGAAGTCTGTGCCACTGTCCGATGGGGCCAGCCACGTCGGATTCCAATCGGGTTAGAACTGGACACCGTTTTGATGATGGTGGCCTGGCGGGTGACGGCACGGCACGGCAAGGCGCGGCGCACTTCTCTTCCCGTCCCACCCAAGTTCGTGCCGGCGCAGTTCCTCCCCGTCAGTTTGTCACCGGGCTATCACATGCTTATAAGCCATATTTTTTCAGTCAACGAACAGTATTTTTCTCTCGCAATAAACTAGTCAATAGTACTTTCAGTCATGGCTTATCAGCCAAACAAATATGGCGTATATTGCGCAAGCAGGGCGGCGCGGTGTGGGGGGTTGAGGGAGGGCGGCGCGGTGAGGACGGAGGATGAGGGTGGGGTGATGAGGACATCGCCAAGATGGAGTCGAGGACGACTCCAATTCGAGAAAGGAAGGATGATGAGGACATCGCCACGCTGGACACACCGACGCCATGGTCTTCCCCAAGTTGCAATTCGTTCCCAACTCAGCTGCCACGTCGTCTTCGGATTCAGCAGACACGTCGTCACTGTTTCGGTCATAACTTCCTCATACGACATCGAAACGGGCCGTTCTTGGATGCGTTGGAAAGGGGACGACGATGCCGTCGTTTTGGATCTGGTCCCAGCTCCAGAAGATCCGTGGATCATTCTGTGTGACCACGGCAAGGTGCTGCGTCACCTATTTGGGCCAACTTGGCCATGTATCATGTCGGGCCTTAAGCCCAAGTTGTGGGCGCCCAACTCCTGGCCGTCCCCAACCCTAGGTCGAGTCTTAGACTATAAACACAGCCGCCGCCGCCGCTGCTACACAATTGGGTTTAGTTTAGAGTTTAGTTTTCCATCGAGAAACTGAATCGTTCATTGTAACTGTGGTGACAAATCCTTTTACAGTGATCCAGGGCCCCCGTTCTTGATCTCCTCCACTGTGTCGATTAGTCCTTTGGAACCAAGTTCTTGAACCCGCTATTGATATTCGCGTCATTCATATTTGCAATTTCAGATTGCGTGTTTTACCTTCTTGCTTGTGCTCTTCGATTCGCTTGCAGGAAAAGCCTTCTTGGCGAGGTCAATCAAGTTGTGCTTGGTTGATAACCAACGGAGCAGTGGTGTAACGGTTGCAGGGTTCGAATCGTGTCTGATTTGAAGCCGGATCGCCAACGTCGAGATCTCCACAAATCGAACTTACCGGCTACCTCTCGGAAGATCGGGCCTGTACTTATCAATTGGTATCAGATATTTCAGGTTTACCGCGAGGTATAATCTCGTTTGCCTTAGATTCATATTTGTTCATTACTTAGAGTCCATAAAAAGCCCAAAAATATTTCAATTTCCGCTGTCCTATCGCCCTTTGTGCCTTTGCAATTTCGTTTCAGATTCGTGTTGTTGAGTTTGTGTCCGTGGTCGAGTCTTGTTGCTGGTTTAGAATTGTGTTCGTGGTCGTAGTTCAATCGCCCGTTGCTGTGATTTTGTTTTCCGCCGCTATCCCATCCACCGTTCCCAAACAACAAGTCGAAGCCACCACATTACTTGACTTGCCTCGCTAGCCGCCTTGTGTAACTTCTCGCCGCCGCGCAAACCCTAGATAGGTTGCCAGCCGCTCTTATTTTGCCTGTATCGCAGCTCTCCTTACATCATCAGGCGAATACCTACTGCTGTGATCGGTGTTAGAGTTTAGGGACGCTTTGCCCTAACTGCCGCCGCCGTGTTGTGCCTCTCGGAAAACATACCTTGAGATACCTTCGGTAAAACATGCATAACTTTTCGCTCGTTTATCAGAAAAATCTGAAATTTTTTGTGCAGCTTCTTGACACCATTTGGACCCGACCCAAACTAGGCTTCGCCCTGTTTGGTTTCATCAGAATTGCCACAAAATTCGGGAAAATATAGAAAAAAAATTGTCAAAGTTTTTGCACGCTTTTCAGAGAACGTGCTGAATTTCTATAGACCACATCCCACCTCAGTTGTAGGTGCCAATTTTTGTGGTTGCATCTTTTGTGATCCTTGTTCAGAGAAAAGTATAAAAAATAGTAAAAAAAAAGTTTGTTTCCTACTAGTGCCTTTTGGAAAAATCCGGGAAAAATTCAGAAAAAAGGAGAAATTCGGGCTATTTGCTTGTTCTGTGAGTTCTTTCGATCATCCTTTGTTTTCACCTTGTTGCGCTACGTCTCGACACGTCTTAGCCAGCACCTGTGATTTGTACTTTGGATCCAGATTGAACAATCGCTACTCTGCACTCGTTAATTGCTAATCATTGCTGTCATATTGTGTGCCTACCCATAGCTCCACATATTCTTCTATCAGCACAGGTTCATCTTGCAACTGTCACTCACGCTCAACAACAGATTGCTTCGCCACTTTGGTTTTGCTCCTGTTTGGCGTTGGTAAGAATACAGGCAAGACGGTGGTAAGCCGCTTGTGATTTTATATTCCACTTTCACCACCATCACCACCACTTGTTTCCTTTTAGTTGATAGGGATAATACTTTGGTGTTGTCTTTTTCTATCTTCTAACCATGGCAGGAACTTCGACGGACTTCAATGAGTGCGTGTCCAAGGGTGAGCTTGCAACGTTCATGACTGAACAACGCAATCTTATGACCGAGCTGACGCGCAACGTCAACAATCTGGTCACCCGTATTGAACAGCTTGAGCAACGCCCTCCACCTTATCGTGCTGATGATGAAGATGCGGATGCTTTTGGTGATGAAGATGCGTATGCTGACGGTGGTGCCTGTCGCCGCCTCAACTTCAATCGTCGCGGTATGGCAGGTAATAATCATGGTAATAATGATCCTTTTGCTAAAATTAAATTTAGTCTACCTCCTTTTGCTGGTAATGTTGATCCAGAGGCATATTTAGATTGGGAGCTTGCTGTTCAACAAAAATTTGATTCTCATAATGTTCCTGCTGAGCATAGAGTTAGACTTGCTACTAGTGAGTTTACTAATTTTGCTTTGTTCTGGTGGAGTGATCTTTGCAATGCCAATAATGCTGCTGTTGTGCCTCAAACTTGGAATGTTTTAAAGCAACGTATGAAATCTCGTTTTGTTCCTCCTTATTACCAACGTGATTTACGTTTGAAACTACAAACTTTAAAACAAGGTGATAAAGGAATAGAAGCATACTATCAAGAATTGATTATTGGTTTAGCACGTTGTGGTATAAATGAAGATGATGATGATGCTAGTGCTAGATTTTTTGGTGGTTTAAACCATGATATACAGAACATACTTGATTATAAAGAATGGCGCAATTTTTCCCAATTGTATCATCTTGCTATTAAGGCCGAACGAGAAGTACAGGGACGCAAACAACACCAGCCTTTCAGGTCTAACAATGGGAGGAATTTTCAGCAGCGTTCCGAGCCGGAGACGCCCAAGCTTCCTATTGCACCACAGCCATCTACACCTCCATTTTCTTCCGGGGTAAGTAAATTGTCTAATGTGCAGTTTCCACAGCTAAAGAAAGGTGGCACTCCGGGTGCTTCTACTAGCTCCTCCTCGTCTAGCTCTAAAATTATTTGCCACCGATGCAAAGGCATGGGACATGTCATGAAGGAATGCCCCAGTCGTCGCGCTTTCATTGCTACCGAGGATGGATATGTAAGTGCTAGTGATGTTGAAGATGATTTAGCCCTTGCTGCTAACATTGATGCAGATCCCACCGAGAGCGATCAAGACAAGGAGGCCATCACCATTGACTCCGTGGCTGCTGCCGCGGACTACCCTAGCCTTCTTGTGCAGCGTGTGTTGAGTACACGTGTGGGTCATGAAGAAGAGATGAAGATCTAACGCCACAATTTGTTTCACATATATCTCATTGTGCAGGGTTGTCGTATTCTCACTATCATTGATAGCGGGAGTTGCAACAACTTGGTGAGTTCAGATTTGGTTGACAAGCTTGGCTTGACCACACGACAACATTCGTATCCATATAAACTTCAATGGTTCAATAATAATGGTAAGACTAAGGTAACTAAATTAGCACGCATTAGCTTTTTCACAGGCTCTTATCATGATACTGCTGATTTTGATGTTGTCCCTATGCAAGCTTGTTCCATTTTGTTAGGTCGCTCATGGGAATTTGATAATGATGCTTTACACTATGGTAGAACTAATACATACACTATCATACATAAGGACAAGAAAATTACATTGCTGCCTTTGTCTCCTACGGATATTATTAAACATGCTAATGAGATAAAAAATAAACCTCCAATAGACATTGCTAAAAATAATGGGATTAAGTTAAAAGGAGGTGCTTTTCTTGCTACAACTCCTGCTACTGCTGAGTTATGTGATAATCCTGATGCACCATGTTATACTATGTTTTGTCAACCTTTTATGTCTGGTGCATTGCCTGCTGTCACTAACCTTTTGCAGGAGTTCGCTGATGATGGGATGGAGTCGAGGACGACTCCATGTGACAGAACCGACCAATTATACGAAATTAAGTAAGAAAATCATCCACCAGAGCAGACGATTGAGCAAACTTAAGCCCGTATAACCCGGTAGTCCGTGAAATCACGAAGGATTTCAAACCAACTCGTGTCCCAGCCACGATCGTAATAAGTTTAGCGGTCACCATCACATATTACATAAAAGTTCGCGATCTCAGATACATCAGAGTTTAAACATAGTTATTACAAACCAGTTCGAATAAAAGTAGCGGAAGTCATTTGTTCAAACCACACACACACTCACGCGGAGTTTAAATATAGTGCCAGCGGATGATCATCTCCAACAAAAGCATTAGATGAGACGTAAGGAATGACCATGCCCATGGTCCTAAGCATCACCCATCGCAGGATAAAGGCAGTTGATACAGTAGCTGTAATACATCTGCCCATCTGCAACAAGTGGGAATAAAACCCTGAGTACTAGAAGGTACTCAGCCAGACTTACCCGACATAACCGAAAATAAATGACACCAAGGATTATGAAGGGCTTTATAGTAGGGTAGCTGACTCCTTTGCAAAAAGAATCATTTTTAGCATTTTAAGAACCTTTCTAAAAGCATTATTACCAAGTTAATTATTGTTAACCTGTCAACTAGATTTGCACCTATGCTAGAGTAATCATGTGATTAAGCAGATAATGATAACCAATGATCATTAAACAACTTCCATACTGTCATTTTCATTATAACTGTCCAAGTGTTCCATAACATATACTACGATGAAGTAACTCAAGTCAAGTGCTCACTATCCAGGAGCGATGGCGATTCGAATCGATTCCTAACCAGCTGGTGATTTATTCCTTACACAAACCTCACTTACCCGCTAAAGTGAGATATTGATCACCGAGTCAACTTTCCAGGAATCTCGAGTTTGCTAGGAACCACATGTACCCGGGGGCCGACCGACTGCACTTTGGTCTTATCATCCCGCCCCCGTGTCCTACCACACCTGCTCCGGTACAGTGCGTTGCGGGCAATCTACTCGGCCCGAAAAATCTCCCAGCTTCGCGGTCGGAAGGTACTTTATCCGGCCAGCTAAATGTAAGGCATGCGTTCAACATGACTCGAGGCCCAACAACGGTCGGTCCTTAATCGACACAGACGGAAACACTACAGTCCAAAACTCTGCAAGTCTTCGTCCGGTCTCAACTTCATTTAACACTTAGTTATACCATGACTTCATAGTCATCCAAGCAGATCCAGGTAACCACCTATAGCTCACAGGTGACAGAAAATCACCCGACTTTTACCGGTCTAAGCCAGCTAAGCATTGACTCGACTGCGGATACCAGGGTAACAAGGATATAGTATAACAAAGGTAAGCAAGGTATAATGCAGCAACGGTTGCAAGCAACTCCTGAACGTAATGCATCAATTTAAAGTAAAGTATTTAATTAAATAATTGCAAACCGGGAGAAAATGCTCTGGGGCTTGCCTCTTTCGAAGGAGCTCGGACGGTGATCGGGGCACTCCGGAAGTTCCTCAACGTCCTCCTCGTCGACTTCTGGCACTTCCTGCTGCTGCACCTCGAGCTGCTCCTCGGGCTCCTCGGGTATGACGACTGGGTTCTCGGTTTGCGATCCTGTATGATGCAATGCGCGTAAGTGATTATGCAAACGGTGCATCGAAGGAGATGAATGTAATGGATATGTTGAAATGCAAGGTAGTCAACATCATTCAAGAACTATACTACAAGCACATGTCATCTACTGCATTCTCTTCTACTACTAATATGTTAAGTTAACATACCTTATGAAATGCTTCAAAGATACACCAAAGCTTTACTAATTTCCTAATCACACTTAAAGCAACACTTGCTTAAACTCTAATTAATAATAGGTTTGAATAGCAACATATATTTTTTATGTTCCTAAAAATCTGAGAAAATTACAGTAGCATACTACTACCCTAAACAGACTACCATAAAAATTTCATGGCATTTGGATAAGTAAACTATCCTACACAAAAATGACAAGCTATAGCATAAAAATGAGCATGAAATTACTTTGTACTATGAAAAGTGTCAAACAACAGAATTAGTATTTTTCCTAGGTTCTTAATAGCATATAATGACTGTACAAAAATTATCACATGCATGTTTTATACAAAGTTTGCTCTCTAACAAAAATAATAGAATTCAGCCACTAAAGGTACTTGAACTACACCTCAAAATTTTCCCACAACACATGCATGAAACATATTTTTCCTAAGAAGTACATGACACTAGAAGATTAACAAACTTAGAATCATATTTTTCTGAATCCTATAGATTTTTCTACATATTTTTCAAGTTATCAGCAATATTCATGATTAAATAAAGTTCCACAGAAAAGTATTTCAAAAATGGCATGCAAAAATTTTCCCTAGTAGATCTGATGATAAGGAACCTAGCAAAATTTGTTTCAACAAATTTGGAGCAAGTTTGACCATCCAAATATTTTTCAAACCATTTCAGATTTCAAATAATAAAGAATAATGAAAATCAATTCACTTAAGCGTTACTGGGCTGGCCCGAAGGGACCCGACGGCCCACGACACAGCGCAGCCCAAGCCTGGCTCCCCCTTCGGCTCAGCGACTGACGCGCGGGACCCCCGTGTCAGTCACACAAAACAGGGGAGACGGCACACGTCGACGCGGCGATGATCGAGCTCGCCGACGGTGATCTCCCCGGCGAAACCGACGGCACCAACGTGCACAGCACGCTGCCCCGCACCGATGGAAGTACAAAACGGACCCCCTAGCCATAATGGATGAGGTCGCCGGCGGCAATGGCGGTCGCGGCGGCGCTGCGCGAGGTACGTCGGCCAACTCCGGCCCTAGCGGCCCGATCTGAGCTTGGCGTGAGCATCAAGGTGACGCAGGGAAACAGATGGAAGGGAGAGAAAGGAGTGAGCAGGCTCCGGTGGTGCTTGGCCACGGTGAGCACGCACTCCGGCGAGGCGTCAGCCATGGCGGAGCTCGCAGAATCAGCAAAAGGGATCCTCACCGGGGCTCGATTGACGCAGAAACTGGCGCAGCAGGTGCGGCTAAGCAAAGCGGGGCTCGTGGCTCACTGGAGGCGGCAACGACGTGGAGGCGAGTGAGCTGAGCAGCGGTGACTCACCCTGCGGCAATGGCGGAGGCGCGAGCTCGGCTCTGAGCGAACTGGTGAAGCTAGGGGACGCGGGTGAGACAAATAAGCGATCCTTCGGGCGCGTGGCGTCTTCGTGGCGGCAATGGCCTGACCGGTGGGGGCAGCGCCGGCGTATGGCTTCCACTTGGCGCGCTCAGCCAGACGGCGGTCGGCCACGACGGTCTGAACCCGAAACCCTGTAGCGCGATTCAGTCAAGTCCTCAACGTCTGACAGCGAGTTTTCAACGATCAAAAACTCTTAAACGGTGACGATCCAGCTCTAGGTTAAGTTAACAAAGTTGGAGATTGAAGTGAGAGCTACAACATTTCTAATTAGCACTCGAACTAATTTGGTCAGGTTAGGGAGATACAAGGCCCCAAACAATGGTAAAAGAACTGAAATGCAACATTCAAACTTAGAAAATTCTAAGTGTTGAGTCAGCACCACAAATCCGACTTGTGGGCCCAAATTGAACATGTTGTGCTCATTTTCATGACTTGGTCACAAAATAACTTTTGTTCCTTATAAAATTTGCTACAACTTTGTTTTAGGTTGCTCAGACATGCAAACATTCTAAGTGGCACTTTTTGAACAGTCAAACCAAAAAGTCCTAGGGTCAAAACAAGTCAAACCATGATTTGAAATCTTAATTGGGCAAAATGATCAACATGAACATTGCTCCTAATGACTTTCTAAGCATAGCTAAGATGTTTAATAATGTATTTAGCCATACCACACCTTGGTCATACAATAATCAAGCACTAAAGGTACTGAAACGATGAAAAACACTTGGAATGGTACTCTTGTTTCAAAGTCATGTTTCAAGTGATATATGCTCATGAATGGATGAATGATGCTCATGAACATGAAATGCAAGTGCAATTAGGCAAGAATAACACCAGGGGTGTTACACTCCAATTCTACAAGGAGGGGATGATGAGGACATCGCCAAGATGGAGTCGAGGACGACTCCAATTCGAGAAGGAGAGGATGATGAGGACATCACCACGCTGGACACACCGACGCCATGGTCTTCCCCAAGTTGCAATTCGTTCCCAACTCAGCTGTCACGTCGTCTTCGGATTCAGCAGACACGTCGTCACTGTTTCGGTCATAACTTCCTCATACGACATCGAAACGGGCCGTTCTTGGATGCGTTGGAAAGGGGACGACGATGCTGTCGTTTTGGATCTGGTCCCAGCTCCAGAAGGTCCGTGGATCATTCTGTGTGACCACGGTAAGGTGCTGCGTCACCTATTTGGGCCAACTTGGCCATGTATCGTGTCGGGCCTTAAGCCCAAGTTGTGGGCACCCAACCCCTGGCCGTCCCCAACCCTAGGTCGAGTCTTAGACTATAAACACAGCCGTCGCCACTGCTACACAATTGGGTCTTATTTAGAGTTTAGTTTTCCATCGAGAAACTGAATCGTTCATTGTAACTGTGGTGACAAATCCTTTTACAGTGATCCAAGGCCCCCGTTCTTGATCTCCTCCACTGTGTCGATTAGTCCTTTGGAACCGAGTTCTTGAACCCGCTATTGATATTCGCGTCATTCATATTTGCAATTTCAGATTGCGTGTTTTACCTTCTTGCTTGTGCTCTTCGATTCGCTTGCAGGAAAAGCCTTCTTGGCGAGGTCAATCAAGTTGTGCTTGGTTGATAACCAACGGAGCAGTGGTGTAACGGTTGCAGGGTTCGAATCGTGTCTGATTTGAAGCCGGATCGCCAACGTCGAGATCTCCACAAATCGAACTTACCGGCTACCTCTCGGAAGATCGGGCCTGTACTCATCAGGGGGAGACGAAGGAGAAGGACACGGTGGGGGAGGGTGCGAGGAAGGGCGACGCGGTGCTGGGGTCAAGGTCTTGAGCAAGGGCGACCCGCTTTTCCTTGTGGCGCCCTTCTTCCCCACGTGCGGCTGCCACACACTCTCCCCGTCACGGCTCCCTTTCCTCCCGGCGGCGAGCGGCCGCTCCTCATTCCGGATCCCGAGTGGCAAGTAGCCGCTCCTCAACCCCGACACTCAGATGTCGTCCGTCTCGGTGGTTTTTCCCGACGGGTAACGGTAGCTCAGTGGACGAGAACCTGACAACTGGGTCTCATGTGTCATTGCGTATAGTGAAGGTTTGAGGGACTTGACAACTGGGGCAGTTCGGTTGATGGTTTCTACGGCAGATAAGCCGGTTAATGCTGATTTGTTGTGAGAGAAAAATATTGTACCATAGTAGCTTTAGTTAGAGTGAAAAAAAATTCAGCCCTTAAAAATAAGGGGTAAGCTCTCAAACCAAAAGTAGAGGCTCTGATTTAAGGGCTGCTGCTGGATTTGCTCTTACGGAGGTGGTGGAATAAATTATATTTGTGACTAAAAATGGATCCCACCAGTCTACCACTAACGGAGCTAACGTTGTAAATACTACCATCCATGTCTACCGTCCCAAATACTACAAGACAAACAAAGAACGGAAATCACCCTCCCCGTAACCAAAAAATGATCCCAAAACACACATTTAGGCCCTGTTTGGTTGAGCTGTGGCTGTGGAAAAAAGCTGCTGTGAGCTGTGAGCTGTGGAAAAGCTGCTGTGGGCTGTGAGCTGTAGAAAAGCTGAAAGCTGTTTGGTTAAACAAGTATAAAATATACCTTTTATCTTTATCTCTCTTGAAACAACTATGGAAGAGCTTTTTATTCCACCAATTTCGAAAAGCAGAAAGCCAAAAGCCAAAAGCAGGGTCAACCCAGCTTTCAAAAATGAACTACGGAAAAGCAGCTGCTTCTGAAAAAGCGCCCTCCAAAAGCAGCCCCTTTGGTTGGACTTTTGGCTTTTGGGACCAAAAGCCAAAGCCAAAAGCCCAACCAAACAGGGCCTTAGTTTTAGATTAGCACCTGTCGGCTGCAGACTGCAGTCTTTGAGTGACCAATATATTTTGGTAAATTTTCTTGAATAGTTTAGTTAGGTGAACTTAAGTATACACTAGTCAACTTCGGATTAATTTCTTGGATAAAACAAAGAATCAACTTACGATTGAAGCAGCCTGATAAATCAATGCAACTTTCTTTTTTAATAAGCATCTACGAGTATAAGGAAGAAGAGAGATGTCATTCAAAGTTGATCTCATGGCCCTGTTCGCTTCTCTTATAATTCGTTTTTTTCAACTTGTTTTTTTAGCCGAAACAGTATTTCGGCTTGTTTTTTCAGTGAAGCGAACGGAGCCCATATCAGAAGACGTTCTTGTTGAATTAACTCTGGCCCCGTTTGGCCAGGCTCCGGCTCCCACTGGTTACTGTTCACCGGAGCTGTTTTTCTCTCTCCTCCTTTCCTCTCTCACTGACACTACCGGAGCCGAAGAAGCTCGTTTTTCTGGCTCCACGGCTCCGGCTCCTGTAGGCACCTGTCGGCTCCTGGGCGGCCGACACCCGCCTACAGTGTAGGAGCCGAAGCCTGCGGAAGCCCGACCAAACGGGGCCTCTCTCTCTCTCTCTCGGAACATCAATGGACCATGAGGCTTACCAGGCAAGTATGTCTTTTACTTCTGCATGACTCCCAATAAACTCAAGGCCAAAATACACCAAGATCATACTCCCTCTGTCCGCAAAAAAATACAATTATGGTATCGTGCCGATCAATTGAGATCAAGTTTGACTAAGTTTATGATAAATAATATTAGCATTTATGTCTCTAAATAAATTTATTAGAAAAAAATATTCTATAACTAATCTAATTGTACTTATTTTGTATAAAAATATGTTTGTACTTTTTTATATAAATTTAGTTAAAGTTTAAACTGCTTGTCATCAATATCCAAGAATTGCATTCTTTTATGGACGGACGTAATATTTACTTGAGGACTGGTATTTTCTTTGTTATAAAATGTATTGTTTTCTCTTATTTGCACCATCGAATGGCTATTTTCAAGAAAAAAAACATTGCAATCTTCTTTTCTTTAAAAAATATAAAGTACTAGGGGATAGTACTACTACACAAGTTGACAGGGGCTGGCGGTGGCGCACAAGGGATAGAGGCGGTGGTGCTGAGGTGGACCAGGATCCCGTGTGGGCAAAGGATTCTGCAAGGAACGGAGGTCGGGCCCTTTTTCCGGTGGAGTTGGGATGGCATGCCGGCCCTCTCCTCAGCCCGCAAGACGTGGGTGCACCCACACGAATATTTGGCCTTGGCTTATCAGCTCGTACGGGACTACGACAAGCGCGGTTAGACCTGGTAATAGATTTAGATTAAAAACTAGAAAAGCAACGCGCGGCTTTGCCGCGCGGCCCTGTAGCGTGCCGGTCTTCGGGCCTTGCTGTGCCGTACCGGAGTGCTGGTCAGTTGATTTCACGTAGCCATGCCATTTTTGTCAGTAGATAGCAAATATATAGCTACCTTCCTTGGTCCATGGTCCATGAATGTCTCCTTGGGGTTTACTAAAAAAAATGAATGTCTCCTTGGGTATACCTCCTAAATCTAGAAAGTAATTTGACAACCAATGCTCCCTAATAATCTTCTAATGATATTTTAAGCTTCACATAAAAGAAAAATAGAACAAGTGAAGTTCAATAAGCATATATATGTTTTAATATGATAATTTTTTTCATTTTTGAACTAAGGACTTTACTCAAATAACAGAATTATCTTAGTTTAGAGTTTAAGCTGACTTATTATTCACTTCGCACATGTATGGCGATGATTGTTACACAGCATGTTTTATAGCGTCTTGTTGGCATTTGGCACAAAGTGAGGGCTGTACTTCTTGCATTTCAAATTAGCATAGTTGGGTTGTTCGAAAGCTACAAAAAATAATATATGGCTATCTCATTCAGTTGCATAAAGTAAATTATATATATATATATATATATATATATATATATATATATATATATATATATATATATATATATATATATATATATCCCTCCGTATAGGGAAAAAACGACGTCCTGGCCCCTATACGTAAGATTGTAAAGAACGACGTTATGGCCCCAACGACACTAATCTGGACGCTAATGCCTGTAACAGAACCGACCAAATCATAAGAACGTAAGTACAAAAACAATCACCGAAGCGATCAAATTCCTGTACTTAAGCTCCCATAATCCCGGTAGTCCGGAAATCACAAAGGATTTCAACCAACTCTCGACATACAAACCAAGATCGTAATGATTCAACACAACACATCATCTGTTACAACATTTCACAAGTAGCCTTCGGATTACATCCATCAGAGTTAAATTAGAATATTACAAACCAAGTTTGAGTGTGCGGAAGCAACATAGTTTAGTACAAAACATCAAGGTTTTCAAATACATTGCCAAATCTGAGTCATGTCCCGCAAAAGCATTATCAGGTACGAGGACTAGTAGAGACCGCGCCCAACGGTCTAGTCTTCATCCCCAGCTGGGAGAAGGCAGTACTTGCAGCAACCAAAGTAGAACTGGTCATCTACAACAGGTGGGAGATAAACCCTGAGTACGAGAAGGTACTCAGCTAGACTTACCCGACAAAAACAGAAATAAAGACACCAAGGATCATACAAGGCTTTTTAGGTGGGCTAGCTTGACACAGTTGCAGAAAAGAGCTTAAGATTATGGTAACCAATTTAAACTTAGCATCAAGCTTATCATTAATTACCTGTCCACTAAATTAGCACCTGTACTAGAGCACTCACTTATTAGGAGCAAACAGTATTAACCATAGCAGGTATAATAAGGCTGTCATCATCATATCATCCTTGCCGAACCATTATGTTATTAAGTGTATCTACATTGGAGATAAGCCCGTCAAGTTCTCACTAACCGGGAGAGACGGCGATTCGAATCGAATTCCAACTCAGCTGAGGGGGTATTCCTAACTCTCACCCTGGCATACTTAGCAAGGGTAGCCGTGGGTTACCTTTGGTACAACTCAGGAACCAAATTCACGGGTTCGATCAGCGCCAGCGCACTCAGGGATTACCCTTCTGCCAGGACGATCAGGACTTTTAAATCACCTGCTCTTGGACTCACGCCTACGGCTCCCTTCCGAGGCGTACTTTATACTTATCGACTCCCGGCCTGAGTTGAGCTACTCGGCTTCGCGGTCGGTCTCCAGACCCGGCCAACTAAGAGAGAGGCATGCGTTCAACATGAACAGGAAAGGCTCCAAGAATCAGTCCTTAAGCGACGCAGACGGAGTCACTGCAAACCGGCAAGCCTCCGTCCGGTCTTCATTTCAAATTAAGACTGGTTCTTTTCCACGATAGCAAATATAGCCAACCGTGCCACATGTATATTCCTATATCTCGCAGGTGACAGGAAATCACCCGACTTCTACCGCATTTAAGCAGGGCTAAGCACTACTCGAGCCTGAGCTACATAGGATTCAGGGTAACAATATCTGGACAAGGAGTTGGGTAACCAATGCAGCAAGTGTTTGCATCCAACACCTAAACTTAATGCAACAATATATATATGTAACAATAATACTGTACTGCATTTCGGAAATTAGGAGGCTTAATATGCTCCAGGGCTTGCCTTTCACAAAGTTGCAAGGACGGTGATCCGGGCACTCAACGGCGACCTCGTCTGGCACTTCTCCTGAAGGCTGCTCCTCCTGAATCTCCGGTGTCGGCTGCTGCTGCTCGCTCAGTTCCTCGAATTCCAGCAGGGTTACTCCTTCCGGTACACCTATTGCATGCCGATGCAAAATATAAATATCATGGATGCATAAGGAATAACATGATGCTCATGATGAATGAATCATAGTGAGTGTTTACGAAAGTATCACTGGACACTCGTTTACCGAGTAGTTGGCTCTATTCAAATCACTTTAAGCATGTATCCAACTTAACTTAAACAACAAGAGCAACTTACCTAACTTGCATAACCTAAGATAAAGATGCTCATCTTCAGTTAAAGGCCTAACACCTAGAAACAGTACCATGAACTTAGAATAGTAAAGACATACTTAAAATAACAGCTAAAGCTTCATATGCAACAAGTAGTAACTTAATTATTTAATGATGGTGCAAAAGCCTAATTTGACCAAACCGAGTTTACCAACTTGTTTTTCATACCTAATAAACATCAGAAAGTATAGTGTCAACTTCTAAATAATTATATAATACCCTTTTCTAATTTATCTAGTTAATTAGGTGATTAAAGCAATATATAGTAAAACTATTCAAAAAAATCTACAAAAATTACAGTAGCTATCTCATGCTTCACATAGGCTACCATAAAAATTTCAAAGCCATTGAGTAAGTATAACAGTCTCCACAAAAATGATAAGGCATACTGACTTAAAATGGCATAATTAAGAAATCCTAATGAAAAGTGTCAAGCAACAGATTTCCCATTTTTCCTAGCATCCTTCTAGCATAAGAATAGCACCCATCAAATTTCACCTTTACTGGATCTATAGAAAAATTATGAAAATTCACACAAGATCCACCTATTAATAAAAGGAAATTCTATAACTTAAAAACTACACATGCACTAGCTCTGAAATTTTTACCAGAGCTTCAAATAAACCAAAATAGAGGACCCACAAAATTTCATAATTTTTGGACCACAGAAACTCAAGATAAAATTCAAACAAGTTTGCATGCTTCTAAAAACACCTTTCAAACTCCTATTTAATTCATCCAAATTTTCTAAAACATGTGCTCATATTATATTTTTATTAAATACTAGACATGACCAGGAACTTAACAAAATTAGAACCACATCATTTGGATCTATATACTAGGAGCTACATATTTTTCAAGATGTACATAAATCTGTGAAATAAATAAACAAAACAAATAAGGAAACAAAACTCAGCCACAGTTGGGCCGGCCCGAAGAATCACGGCGGCCCGTGACTCACGCGCTGGCGCGGCCCAACGCGATGCGGCCCACGCTGGGCTCCCGCCTCAGCCACGACGGCTGACAGGGAGGACCTGCGCGTTAGCGAGACAGGCAGGGGAGGAGAAGGGGACGGCGGCGAAGCTCGTCGCCGGTAGCTTCTCCGGCGAAGGCAAGGGTGTCTACGCGCTCGCCTGATCCTAGCAGACCTAGGGGAACCCTCATTCGTAGCTATTAACGTGACAAGGAGGGGTGGCGATGGCCACGGCGGCGCTCGGCCACGGCACGGCCGGCTCCGGCGACGATACGGCGTCGCAGCCCTAATGGTTGGCGCTACGGGCTTCGGTGGTGCTCACCAGACCTAGCTACAGGCAGAGGAGGGGTGGAAAGGTCGCGTGGACAGCTGGCCGCGTGGAGCGCCAACTTCGGCGAGGTCCCGCCATGGCTGCGGTGGGGGAAAACGGCGAATACGCCCTTACCAAGGCTCAATCGACTCGATTGAACGGTGGAGGTGATGGAGGGGAACACGGCGAGGCTCTGGGCGAACGGAGCAACGCATTTTTGCAAAGGTGAGCAAGCAAGGCGAAGGCGGAGCAATGGCGGAGCGGTGGCTTCACAACGGCTCAGACGCGCGCGCGGGTTGAGCGAATGGAGCAGGGCCGAAGCCAGGGTGAGCGCGGCGCTGGCTTGAAGTGGAGGACAACGTGCAGCGGCTTCAGATCAGCCACGGCGCGTGGCAGCGTGATCAGCCGGCCGACGATGCACGGCGCACATGCGTCCGGCGTTTTCTGAAAACGTTCGGTCACTGTAGCGCGCATTCAGTCGACTTGGATCGCCTGACAGCGTGAATTCAACGCCTTACTACGGCTAATCCAGTGATGCTTTGCAGAAATGGTGTACATGAAAAATGTAGAGGTACCATCCAGCTACATTTTCCTTTCAAGGGCCATTTCCTAATTTGCCATGGATCAGCAGTTATATGAAGCCCAAGTTGGCCTGATCCAACTGAAAATGCAGTTTAAGACTTAGACAAATTTTTCAGTGAAATCAGCATGTAATTTTGACTTGTGGGCCATGTTTGAGCATGTTCTAGCCATTTTCATGAGTTGGTCATCAAACAACTTTTGTTCCTTGATAAATTAGCTACAACTTTTGTAAAGAGTGTACAGCCATGCAAAGCTTCCAAGTTGGACTTTTTAAATAGTCAAACTATGACACTCCTAGAGTCAATTCAAGTCAAACATGCAATCAAGGGCATTTTGGTCATTTTGATCTATATGAGCAATGTCCAAACAAGTAACCTAAGTGTAGTTAAGGTGTAATAGACCATGATCAACCATTTTACAAAATTGGTATACCACTTCTAATGATCACATGTGATAAAGAAAGTAAAACAAGCAATTCATGCATATGTTTCAATACAATGTTTCACATGTTGCATGACCTTGTTGTTATCCTATACTTGTCACATTACTACCATATTGCCATGTTTCCAAGTATGAGAGTTTCATGTAACATTCACATGTTGCACTACTACCATTCACAACAATCAAGCATGAAACATACACAGTTGAAAATGTTGCATATACACGTTTCAGTAACAATGACATGATGACATAGATAATGCACATGTTTATGAAATGGCATGCAATTTAGTGGAAGCCAAACACCTAGGGTGTTACAGCCCTCCCCCCTTAGAAAAATCTCATCCCGAGATTTGGAAAGCGTACCATTTAGTATAGAAAGTTGGATGATTTTCCTTTAAATAATCTTCCCGTTCCTAGGTTGCATCCCGTTCACTATGATTACTCCAAACTACCTTGTATAATTTAACTACTCGTGTACGAGTCACTCTTTCTTGAGTATCCAGGACTTGCACGGGCTTTTCTTCATAAGAAAGATCAGATTTCAAGTTGACTTTCCTTGTTGCTATTCTCTCCTCAGGAATACGAAGACACTTCTTAAGCTGGGACACATGGAATACCGGGAATATAGCGCCCATTTCACGGGGTAAATCGAGTTTATAGGCTACTCTTCCACTTTTCTCGATAATGCGGTAAGGTCCAACATATCGGGGCTCAAGCTTCCTTTTAATTCCAAAGCGCTTGACTCCTTTCATAGGGGATACCTTCAAATAAACATGATCACCTACTTCAAACTCAATAGGTTTTCTTCTCTTGTCAGCATAGCTCTTTTGTCTAGCCTGTGCGGCAGTCATATTCTTCTGTATAGTTCGGACTTGCTCTTCGGCTTCTTTTACAAAATCAATACCATAGAATCTTCTTTCTCCGGGTTCCACCCAGTTCAAAGGAGTTCTACACTTGCGGCCATAAAGAGCTTCAAAAGGAGCCATTTTGATACTCTCTTGATAACTGTTGTTATAAGAGAATTCAGCGAGAGGTAACCAGTCTTCCCAAGAGCCTTTGCAAGAGATAAGACAAGCTCTAAGCATGTCTTCAAGAATTTGATTAACACGCTCGGTCTGTCCTGATGTTTGCGGATGATAGGCAGAACTGCGGATTAGATGAGTGCCAAGATTCTGATGTAAGCACTCCCAAAAGCGAGCCGTGAACTGAGGTCCTCTATCTGAAACAATGGATTTGGGTACACCATGGAGACGTACCACTTGTTGAAAATAAATTTCAGCATAATTGTGAGGGTGATAGGTAGACTTGACCGGAATAAAGTGAGCAGATTTAGTTAGACGATCTACGATAACCCAGATGGAATCACAACCCTTTTTGGTAGTGGGTAATCCAACAATAAAATCCATGCTAATTTCTTCCCACTTCCAGCCAGGAATAGATAGTGGCTGCAATAGTCCGGGCCTTATGTGAATAGCCTTGACTCCGCAATAGTTATCACACCTTGCCACGTAAGCTGCGATTTCTTTCTTCATCTTGGTCCACCAATAATACAGCTTGAGATCTTGATACATTTTACTGCTACCGGGATGGATGGACAATTTAGAAGAATGGGCTTCAGCCATAATTTGATTTCTAAGTTCTTTATCTCTGGGTACCACAAGCCTATCATTAAACCAGAGAATTCCCTTGTCATCGACCTTAAAGTGCTGGGTCTCTTTCTCTTTCATCTTCCGTTTGATGTGAAATACACCCACATCCGTCTTCTGGAGCTTGATAATTCGACTTCTAAGAGAGCAATCCACAGTGATATTGTGGAGTACTACAGGATGAAGGAGGTGTGCCAGATGAAAGTCTTCACTAACTAAGGAATTGCAATGGGCCTTTCTGCTTAGGGCATCAGCAACCACATTTGCCTTACCAGGGTGGTAGTGCACTTGAAGGTTGTAGTCTTTGATCAATTCTAACCATCGTCGTTGGTGCATGTTCAACTCAGGCTGCGTAAAGATGTACTTGAGACTCTTATGGTCAGTATAGATGTTGCACACATTACCAAGCAAGTAATGTCTCTAGATCTTCAGGGCATGAACGACTGCGGCTAGCTCTAAGTCATGGGTAGGATAGTTGACTTCATGCTTTCGGAGCTGGCGTGAAGCATAAGCAATTACTCGACCCTCCTGCATAAGAACACACCCCAAACCGGTGCCACATGCGTCACAGTAGACATCAAAAGGCTTCTCGATGTCAGGTTGTGCCAATACAGGAGCAGAGGTTAGTAAGGTCCGCAAAGTGTGGAAAGCCTCTTCACACTTCGGAGTCCACACAAACTTCTCATCCTTTTGCAGTAGCCGAGTCATGGGCTTTGCGACCCTTGAGAAATCCGAGATAAAGCGACGATAATAGCCAGTCAGACCCAGAAAACTTCAGACTTCTATGACCGTAGTAGGTGCCTTCCACTCCAGGACTTCTTGCACCTTAGTAGGGTCAACCGAAATTCCATCACCAGATAATATATGACCAAGAAAAGGTATCTTGTTCAACCAGAACTCGCACTTGCTAAACTTGGCATAAAGCTGGTTATCACGTAACCGAGTTAAAACAATTCTCAAGTGTCCAGCATGCTCTTCTTCATTCTGAGAATATACCAGGATATCATCAATGAACACGACGACAAATTTGTCCAATTCCGGCATGAATACAGAATTCATCATGTACATAAAGTGTGCCGGAGCATTTGTCAACCCGAATGACATGACGAGGTATTCGAACAAGCCATAACGAGTAGAGAAAGCTGTTTTAGGTATATCTTCAGGACGAATTTTGATCTGATGGTAGCCAGACCTCAAATCGATCTTGGAGAATACCTGAGCCTTGGAGAGCTGATCAAATAGAATATCGATGCGAGGAAGAGGGTATTTGTTCTTGATAGTAACAGCGTTTAGGGGACGATAATCCACGCACATGCGTAGAGACTCGTCCTTCTTCACAAATATAGCCGGACAACCCCAAGGAGAAGAACTAGGCCGAATCAACCCTTTCTTCAATAGCTCATTCAACTGACTCTTCAGCTCAGCCAACTCATTGGGTGGCATTCTATAGGGCCTTCGAGAAATGGGAGCCGTACCCGAAATGAGTTCTATCTTGAATTCTACATCACGGTCCGGAGGTAATCTAGGCAAGTCATTAGGAAAGACATCTGGAAACTCACAGACAACCGGTAGATCCTTAATGGCTTTGGCTAAGGTAGCATTGGCTGTACTGTGGATAGCAATATCACGAGGTAACTGCACTAGAAAACCTTTCTTATCCACAGGATCCCTCAACATAACCACACGGGTTGATGTATCGATCAACACTCCATTCCCGCTCATCCACTTCATTCCTAGGATTACATCGATTCCTACCCCCGGTAGAACTACAAGATCCACGAGGAACTCTCGATCCCCGATCTCAATCTTTACATCTTTAACTACTTGGTTAGTCATGATATTATTCCCAGCAGCACTAATACAATAACCCCCCTTGACAATTGTAATCACATTCATCTGATGCTTAGATGCAAAAGTTGAACTCACAAAGGAATGCGAAGCACCAGAATCAAAGAGCACAACTGCAGGGTGATCATTAACAAGGAACTTACCAGCGGTGACCACTTCACCAGCAGGAATTTCCTCCACTGTAGTATAGTGAACACGCCCCTGACGGACGTTTTCTTGAGCATTCTTGGGAGGATGGGGACATCTATTTGCCCAATGACTAGGCTGGTTATAGTTCCAGCACGGCCTGTTTGCTGGTGGAACATTGGAGCTACTCTGCCCAGATGTATTCTTCGGCAAGGAAATCGTATACCCCTTGCGGAAATCGGTTTTAGCTTGGTTCTTCTTGTGAGGTGGGCGGTACCAGACATTAGCATTGGGTAGACGGTACGGGGCCTTAGATACCATTAGAGCCTTGGACTGGGAAGCACCAGCCTCAAAGTTCCTTTTACGGTTCTTGGAAGCAGCATATATCTTGTCATTGTTCTCCTGAGTCAGAGTGTCACTGATAAACTCATTGAAGGTGACACACTTGCAGTTGCCCATTGACTTCATCAGCTTTGGGGAAAGTCCCCTCTTGAAGCTAGCTATTCTCTTGGCGTCAGTATCGACAAACTCAGGAGCATATCTTGCCAGGTTATTGAACGCCTGGAGGTACTCATTGAGACTCTTATTGCCTTGGGTGAGCTTCATGAACTCAGTATGCTTAATGGCCATGAGACCAGGAGGGATAAAGTGTCCCCGGAAGGCTACCTGGAATTGGTTCCAAACGATCTCAACGTTAGCAGGGAAGGTGGTCCTGTGATGGGTCCACCAGATGCCTGCAGGGCCTTGGAGCTGGTGTCCTGCATACGTAGCCTTCATGCCTTCAGTCAAACAGAGCAATCCAAATCTTTGCTCTATCGTGCTCAACCATTCATCCGCTTGTAAGGGTTCTTCTGCCTCATGAAAGATAGGAGGCTTTATGTCCATGAAGTCCTTAAAGCTACTGTACTAGTTCGGCTCGGGTCCCTGGTGGACATGCCGATCCTCACGGTTAGCCATCTGGCGCATAGCCTCAGCTAGCATGCGCTGACTTTCCACAACTATCTGCATTAGCTCAGCTGGTGTGGGCGGTGGTGGAGATGGTTGTTCCTCATTTCCCATGCCACGACCGCGACGAAGGTTATGAGCCATCTGCAAAAGGTATAGCCAATGAGCACTGACGATGTGGAAATTTTTGTAGATGAACTATATGATTATGCCAAACTAAGCCCATTAGAGGGAATGCATTTAATAATCAACAGAGGCACAATCATTCATCACAATCACCCAACTCATCAAGCGCATCAATTGACATATAAATGTAATGAACTTAACCAACAACGAGATCCATAGACCGCAAAAGTCGAAATTCATCAAATGCTCACATACGTGGAGCATAATACGTTCGATAGGTTACATCCAAGCCATAGTGGTTCCAACATACATCAAAGGTAACATAGGGTTCGATATTACATCCCAACGATTAACTTGCTACAAAGTTACTCGTTCATGCATGAGGAGCAACAAAAGACTAGATCTAGCGCATTAGCTCAGTAGTAAGCTAAACTACGCATCGTCCTCGGAGTCAGTGTCGAGGATCCCTCCTCCATCTTCGTCACTAGGAGGCTCTAACTCCTCATCAGGTGGAGCGTCCTCAGGTCCATTGACTTCCATGTCATCATCACCTTCAGCCATGATGACACCAGAACCCATCTCATCCTCATCCTCATCAGGTGGCAGGATAGGGTGAAGTTGATTGTGCAGTAGGTGAACCTCCTCATGGAGATTGTCATTGTACTCTTCTGCAGCTGCCAACTGCTGCTCTAGCTCAATCTGCCTCGCTCTCAACACATTCTTCTCGTGCCAGGCTTCATTCCGTTGGTTCAGCATGTGAACCAACATACGCTCATAGTTGCGGTGAGCAACTGTCAACCTCTAAACCTCCAGGTTCTCTTGATCCCGTTCCTGCATGACTTGCTCCAAATGCTGCTGAACTGTAGTCCTTTCAGCAGTCACCTGAGCCAGCTCTACCCTCAATCTTTCTGCCTCAGTAGGCTCAGGACGGGGCTCACGAGGAGCTAAATGGTGACGAGGCGCCCTACCTCCAGCGGACTTACGAGCAGTGCGTTTCGTGCGCGCCATCTGTAGCAAAAAGTTACAACGTAAGGGGAGAATCATTTAAGGGATACGAAATTTAATTAGTCGGGACAATCACTTTTAAAGGAGGGAGTAATGCAAGAAATGCCATGTATGCTTGAACATGATGCATGCACGATTCGTACGTCCTCACAAACCTAGAAAATTTAAAGGCTAGCGAAATATACGGTGGCATACATACGTTCTCTCATAGACGGTAGCTAGTCGATCTACAACGATATGTTGTTAGTGTACCTGTAGAAAATTTCATTTCAGCCCAATAATTTCCCAAAAAGCATAGAAAACAAGCAGTAAACTAAATACTTTCATACATACATCCCCTGATGCATATACTCTAGTATCATAGCTACCTATCAGAGATACCCATAATTAAGTACTCTCATAGATACATGATTAAACATGTAAGTATGCGAGCAACCACAACTACTCTCCCCTAGACCGACGGTTGGACGGTCATGCTCTCACAACTCACACTTACCAGAGCGTAGAGGTATTTTGATCCATACATTACCACCCAAGCGGATGGCATCCATACAATAGCACGCCGTATAGACGACAAAACAGCAACAAGCAGGAACCCCCAAGTTAGTACTTTAATAAGCCACCTAAGAGTCCTTATTTAGGCATAAGGGATATGACCACTGACAATACTTAGTATTTAATTTAGGATTTTCACAAATACTTTTGTTTTAAATACACAAATGACGTGTTTAGTGTCAAATCTTGCTCTGATACCAGCTGTAACAGAACCGACCAAATCATAAGAACGTAAGTACAAAAACAATCACCGAAGCGATCAAATTCCTGTACTTAAGCTCCCATAATCCCGGTAGTCCAGAAATCACGAAGGATTTCAACCAACTCTCGACATACAAACCAAGATCGTAATGATTCAACACAACACATCATCTGTTACAACAT